>NW_027364308.1:0-261131 GCF_046119375.1 Phyllobates terribilis
AGGCTGCTTATTCTGATGAGGAAAACACTGACAGCATCCTTCATGATCACTGAAAGAACTGTTCTCCTTTCTCCTGCCCCACACTGATCTATCTGATCGGTGCAGTGCAGGGGAGAAAGTCACCAGGACTTGCACGGATGTTGCGCATCCTGTGTAGCTGAAAAAACTTCTGCAAGACTAGCCCTTGGGCCTCTTTATGAAAAGGAAGAACGACACTCCTGATATGTGAGGTGGCATGGATAGGGTCCCAATCAAACAAAGTTGTTGATTAGCCATTGAACCTTTCAGGTCATGTGATCAGTCACATTCCTGGAAGGAATTTCAAGATGTGGTAATGTATACGATGGATGAGTGTACATATATATATATATATATATATATAAGTGTTTGTGTGTGTGGAGCTGCATGAGTATATAAGAGAGCTGTTGGTGTATGTAAGAAAGCTGTGTACAAGTATGTAGCAAAACAGTGCGTGTATGTAACAGAGGTGTGAGTGCATACTTCAAAGCTGTAGAAAAGCTATATGTGTTAGAACTGTGTTTGTGTATGGAGGAGAGTTGTGTGTGTATTTCGGAAAATTGCGTGTGTGATAGTAGTAGAGTTGTGTGTATGCAGGAGAGATGTGTGTATGTAGGAAAAAGGGTGGAAACTTATCAATGCTATAGGACCTATGCAAGAACCTAACATGATCAAATTTGACTCATGACAATACAGCTTTAAAAAATGCATTGGCAGCAATTGTACCGATCATCTACTTTCAATGAATTATCAGCAAATTGGTGAAAGTACACCTATTAAAAAAAAAATAACAGCCTCCTCCATATCCCCTCTAGCTGTCCTGTCCATCACCAAGATAGGTGCGTTTTCTGCCATTTTAGGTAGAAGTAATGTTCAACCAATTTGCTTCTAATTTAGACAAAGTAGTAGGAAAGTTTATCAAACAAACTCTACATATGAGCTCTATCTGTTTTACAATACGTGTAATATGTATTCACAAAATGTCCATTTTCTATATGTGTGAACTTCACATCTTTTTTTTTTTTAGTAAGTTTTAGTGCATGATGAGGTGGTGTTTACCTATAGGATCCACCATCTCTTGGACTGGGCACCATTGATGGTATTTATTGGGCCCCACGTTCTTAAGTAAATCTCAATATTGCTTCAAAAAGGTAGCTATGCATATACAGTTTACAGACAGAATGTTAACATATTAAGCAAGAGTGTGACAACTTATCAGTGCTAAATGTGCCATAAAAAACCCAGCATGTAAAATTCTTAGCTTTGACAAGTGACAACATATCTGGCAAAATGCATTGTAAACCAAATGTAATTTTTAGCTGCAGTAAATTTTAGACAATCAAAATGATGTTAAAATGTGTGTGTTTCTTACAGTCTAGAGGCTGCTTATTCTGATGGAGGAAAACACTGACAGCATCCTTCATGATCACTGAAAGAACTGTTCTCCTTTCTCCTGCCCCCACACTGATCTATCTGATCGGTGCAGTGCAGGGGAGAAAGTCACCAGGACTTGCACGGATGTTGCGCATCCTGTGTAGCTGAAAAAACTTCTGCAAGACTAGCCCTTGGGCCTCTTTATGAAAAAGAAGAACGACACTCCTGATATGTGAGGTGGCATGGATAGGGTCCCAATCAAACAAAGTTGTTGATTAGCCATTGAACCTTTCAGGTCATGTGATCAGTCACATTCCTGGAAGGAATTTCAAGATGTGGTAATGTATACGATGGATGAGTGTACATATATATATATATATATATATATAGTGTTTGTGTGTGTGGAGCTGCATGAGTATATAAGAGAGCTGTTGGTGTATGTAAGAAAGCTGTGTACAAGTATGTAGCAAAACAGTGCGTGTATGTAACAGAGGTGTGAGTGCATACTTCAAAGCTGTAGAAAAGCTATATGTGTTAGAACTGTGTTTGTGTATGGAGGAGAGTTGTGTGTGTATTTCGGAAAATTGCGTGTGTGATAGTAGTAGAGTTGTGTGTATGCAGGAGAGATGTGTGTATGTAGGAAAAAGGGTGGAAACTTATCATTGCTATAGGACCTATGCAAGAACCTAACATGATCAAATTTGACTCATGACAATACAGCTTTAAAAAATGCATTGGCAGCAATTGTACCGATCATCTACTTTCAATGAATTATCAGCAAATTGGTGAAAGTACACCTATTAAAAAAAAAATAACAGCCTCCTCCATATCCCCTCTAGCTGTCCTGTCCATCACCAAGATAGGTGCGTTTTCTGCCATTTTAGGTAGAAGTAATGTTCAACCAATTTGCTTCTAATTTAGACAAAGTAGTAGGAAAGTTTATCAAACAAACTCTACATATGAGCTCTATCTGTTTTACAATACGTGTAATATGTATTCACAAAATGTCCATTTTCTATATGTGTGAACTTCACATCTTTTTTTTTTTTAGTAAGTTTTAGTGCATGATGAGGTGGTGTTTACCTATAGGATCCACCATCTCTTGGACTGGGCACCATTGATGGTATTTATTGGGCCCCACGTTCTTAAGTAAATCTCAATATTGCTTCAAAAAGGTAGCTATGCATATACAGTTTACAGACAGAATGTTAACATATTAAGCAAGAGTGTGACAACTTATCAGTGCTAAATGTGCCATAAAAAAACCCAGCATGTAAAATTCTTAGCTTTGACAAGTGACAACATATCTGGCAAAATGCATTGTAAACCAAATGTAATTTTTAGCTGCAGTAAATTTTAGACAATCAAAATGATGTTAAAATGTGTGTGTTTCTTACAGTCTAGAGGCTGCTTATTCTGATGGAGGAAAACACTGACAGCATCCTTCATGATCACTGAAAGAACTGTTCTCCTTTCTCCTGCCCCACACTGATCTATCTGATCGGTGCAGTGCAGGGGAGAAAGTCACCAGGACTTGCACGGATGTTGCGCATCCTGTGTAGCTGAAAAAACTTCTGCAAGACTAGCCCTTGGGCCTCTTTATGAAAAGAAGAACGACACTCCTGATATGTGAGGTGGCATGGATAGGGTCCCAATCAAACAAAGTTGTTGATTAGCCATTGAACCTTTCAGGTCATGTGATCAGTCACATTCCTGGAAGGAATTTCAAGATGTGGTAATGTATACGATGGATGAGTGTACATATATATATATATATATATATATATAAGTGTTTGTGTGTGTGGAGCTGCATGAGTATATAAGAGAGCTGTTGGTGTATGTAAGAAAGCTGTGTACAAGTATGTAGCAAAACAGTGCGTGTATGTAACAGAGGTGTGAGTGCATACTTCAAAGCTGTAGAAAAGCTATATGTGTTAGAACTGTGTTTGTGTATGGAGGAGAGTTGTGTGTGTATTTCGGAAAATTGCGTGTGTGATAGTAGTAGAGTTGTGTGTATGCAGGAGAGATGTGTGTATGTAGGAAAAAGGGTGGAAACTTATCAATGCTATAGGACCTATGCAAGAACCTAACATGATCAAATTTGACTCATGACAATACAGCTTTAAAAAATGCATTGGCAGCAATTGTACCGATCATCTACTTTCAATGAATTATCAGCAAATTGGTGAAAGTACACCTATTAAAAAAAAAATAACAGCCTCCTCCATATCCCCTCTAGCTGTCCTGTCCATCACCAAGATAGGTGCGTTTTCTGCCATTTTAGGTAGAAGTAATGTTCAACCAATTTGCTTCTAATTTAGACAAAGTAGTAGGAAAGTTTATCAAACAAACTCTACATATGAGCTCTATCTGTTTTACAATACGTGTAATATGTATTCACAAAATGTCCATTTTCTATATGTGTGAACTTCACATCTTTTTTTTTTTTAGTAAGTTTTAGTGCATGATGAGGTGGTGTTTACCTATAGGATCCACCATCTCTTGGACTGGGCACCATTGATGGTATTTATTGGGCCCCACGTTCTTAAGTAAATCTCAATATTGCTTCAAAAAGGTAGCTATGCATATACAGTTTACAGACAGAATGTTAACATATTAAGCAAGAGTGTGACAACTTATCAGTGCTAAATGTGCCATAAAAAAACCCAGCATGTAAAATTCTTAGCTTTGACAAGTGACAACATATCTGGCAAAATGCATTGTAAACCAAATGTAATTTTTAGCTGCAGTAAATTTTAGACAATCAAAATGATGTTAAAATGTGTGTGTTTCTTACAGTCTAGAGGCTGCTTATTCTGATGGAGGAAAACACTGACAGCATCCTTCATGATCACTGAAAGAACTGTTCTCCTTTCTCCTGCCCCACACTGATCTATCTGATCGGTGCAGTGCAGGGGAGAAAGTCACCAGGACTTGCACGGATGTTGCGCATCCTGTGTAGCTGAAAAAACTTCTGCAAGACTAGCCCTTGGGCCTCTTTATGAAAAGAAGAACGACACTCCTGATATGTGAGGTGGCATGGATAGGGTCCCAATCAAACAAAGTTGTTGATTAGCCATTGAACCTTTCAGGTCATGTGATCAGTCACATTCCTGGAAGGAATTTCAAGATGTGGTAATGTATACGATGGATGAGTGTACATATATATATATATATATATATATATATATAAGTGTTTGTGTGTGTGGAGCTGCATGAGTATATAAGAGAGCTGTTGGTGTATGTAAGAAAGCTGTGTACAAGTATGTAGCAAAACAGTGCGTGTATGTAACAGAGGTGTGAGTGCATACTTCAAAGCTGTAGAAAAGCTATATGTGTTAGAACTGTGTTTGTGTATGGAGGAGAGTTGTGTGTGTATTTCGGAAAATTGCGTGTGTGATAGTAGTAGAGTTGTGTGTATGCAGGAGAGATGTGTGTATGTAGGAAAAAGGGTGGAAACTTATCAATGCTATAGGACCTATGCAAGAACCTAACATGATCAAATTTGACTCATGACAATACAGCTTTAAAAAATGCATTGGCAGCAATTGTACCGATCATCTACTTTCAATGAATTATCAGCAAATTGGTGAAAGTACACCTATTAAAAAAAAAATAACAGCCTCCTCCATATCCCCTCTAGCTGTCCTGTCCATCACCAAGATAGGTGCGTTTTCTGCCATTTTAGGTAGAAGTAATGTTCAACCAATTTGCTTCTAATTTAGACAAAGTAGTAGGAAAGTTTATCAAACAAACTCTACATATGAGCTCTATCTGTTTTACAATACGTGTAATATGTATTCACAAAATGTCCATTTTCTATATGTGTGAACTTCACATCTTTTTTTTTTTTAGTAAGTTTTAGTGCATGATGAGGTGGTGTTTACCTATAGGATCCACCATCTCTTGGACTGGGCACCATTGATGGTATTTATTGGGCCCCACGTTCTTAAGTAAATCTCAATATTGCTTCAAAAAGGTAGCTATGCATATACAGTTTACAGACAGAATGTTAACATATTAAGCAAGAGTGTGACAACTTATCAGTGCTAAATGTGCCATAAAAAAACCCAGCATGTAAAATTCTTAGCTTTGACAAGTGACAACATATCTGGCAAAATGCATTGTAAACCAAATGTAATTTTTAGCTGCAGTAAATTTTAGACAATCAAAATGATGTTAAAATGTGTGTGTTTCTTACAGTCTAGAGGCTGCTTATTCTGATGGAGGAAAACACTGACAGCATCCTTCATGATCACTGAAAGAACTGTTCTCCTTTCTCCTGCCCCACACTGATCTATCTGATCGGTGCAGTGCAGGGGAGAAAGTCACCAGGACTTGCACGGATGTTGCGCATCCTGTGTAGCTGAAAAAACTTCTGCAAGACTAGCCCTTGGGCCTCTTTATGAAAAGAAGAACGACACTCCTGATATGTGAGGTGGCATGGATAGGGTCCCAATCAAACAAAGTTGTTGATTAGCCATTGAACCTTTCAGGTCATGTGATCAGTCACATTCCTGGAAGGAATTTCAAGATGTGGTAATGTATACGATGGATGAGTGTACATATATATATATATATATATATATAAGTGTTTGTGTGTGTGGAGCTGCATGAGTATATAAGAGAGCTGTTGGTGTATGTAAGAAAGCTGTGTACAAGTATGTAGCAAAACAGTGCGTGTATGTAACAGAGGTGTGAGTGCATACTTCAAAGCTGTAGAAAAGCTATATGTGTTAGAACTGTGTTTGTGTATGGAGGAGAGTTGTGTGTGTATTTCGGAAAATTGCGTGTGTGATAGTAGTAGAGTTGTGTGTATGCAGGAGAGATGTGTGTATGTAGGAAAAAGGGTGGAAACTTATCATTGCTATAGGACCTATGCAAGAACCTAACATGATCAAATTTGACTCATGACAATACAGCTTTAAAAAATGCATTGGCAGCAATTGTACCGATCATCTACTTTCAATGAATTATCAGCAAATTGGTGAAAGTACACCTATTAAAAAAAAAATAACAGCCTCCTCCATATCCCCTCTAGCTGTCCTGTCCATCACCAAGATAGGTGCGTTTTCTGCCATTTTAGGTAGAAGTAATGTTCAACCAATTTGCTTCTAATTTAGACAAAGTAGTAGGAAAGTTTATCAAACAAACTCTACATATGAGCTCTATCTGTTTTACAATACGTGTAATATGTATTCACAAAATGTCCATTTTCTATATGTGTGAACTTCACATCTTTTTTTTTTTTAGTAAGTTTTAGTGCATGATGAGGTGGTGTTTACCTATAGGATCCACCATCTCTTGGACTGGGCACCATTGATGGTATTTATTGGGCCCCACGTTCTTAAGTAAATCTCAATATTGCTTCAAAAAGGTAGCTATGCATATACAGTTTACAGACAGAATGTTAACATATTAAGCAAGAGTGTGACAACTTATCAGTGCTAAATGTGCCATAAAAAAACCCAGCATGTAAAATTCTTAGCTTTGACAAGTGACAACATATCTGGCAAAATGCATTGTAAACCAAATGTAATTTTTAGCTGCAGTAAATTTTAGACAATCAAAATGATGTTAAAATGTGTGTGTTTCTTACAGTCTAGAGGCTGCTTATTCTGATGGAGGAAAACACTGACAGCATCCTTCATGATCACTGAAAGAACTGTTCTCCTTTCTCCTGCCCCACACTGATCTATCTGATCGGTGCAGTGCAGGGGAGAAAGTCACCAGGACTTGCACGGATGTTGCGCATCCTGTGTAGCTGAAAAAACTTCTGCAAGACTAGCCCTTGGGCCTCTTTATGAAAAGAAGAACGACACTCCTGATATGTGAGGTGGCATGGATAGGGTCCCAATCAAACAAAGTTGTTGATTAGCCATTGAACCTTTCAGGTCATGTGATCAGTCACATTCCTGGAAGGAATTTCAAGATGTGGTAATGTATACGATGGATGAGTGTACATATATATATATATATATATATATATAAGTGTTTGTGTGTGTGGAGCTGCATGAGTATATAAGAGAGCTGTTGGTGTATGTAAGAAAGCTGTGTACAAGTATGTAGCAAAACAGTGCGTGTATGTAACAGAGGTGTGAGTGCATACTTCAAAGCTGTAGAAAAGCTATATGTGTTAGAACTGTGTTTGTGTATGGAGGAGAGTTGTGTGTGTATTTCGGAAAATTGCGTGTGTGATAGTAGTAGAGTTGTGTGTATGCAGGAGAGATGTGTGTATGTAGGAAAAAGGGTGGAAACTTATCAATGCTATAGGACCTATGCAAGAACCTAACATGATCAAATTTGACTCATGACAATACAGCTTTAAAAAATGCATTGGCAGCAATTGTACCGATCATCTACTTTCAATGAATTATCAGCAAATTGGTGAAAGTACACCTATTAAAAAAAAAATAACAGCCTCCTCCATATCCCCTCTAGCTGTCCTGTCCATCACCAAGATAGGTGCGTTTTCTGCCATTTTAGGTAGAAGTAATGTTCAACCAATTTGCTTCTAATTTAGACAAAGTAGTAGGAAAGTTTATCAAACAAACTCTACATATGAGCTCTATCTGTTTTACAATACGTGTAATATGTATTCACAAAATGTCCATTTTCTATATGTGTGAACTTCACATCTTTTTTTTTTTTAGTAAGTTTTAGTGCATGATGAGGTGGTGTTTACCTATAGGATCCACCATCTCTTGGACTGGGCACCATTGATGGTATTTATTGGGCCCCACGTTCTTAAGTAAATCTCAATATTGCTTCAAAAAGGTAGCTATGCATATACAGTTTACAGACAGAATGTTAACATATTAAGCAAGAGTGTGACAACTTATCAGTGCTAAATGTGCCATAAAAAAACCCAGCATGTAAAATTCTTAGCTTTGACAAGTGACAACATATCTGGCAAAATGCATTGTAAACCAAATGTAATTTTTAGCTGCAGTAAATTTTAGACAATCAAAATGATGTTAAAATGTGTGTGTTTCTTACAGTCTAGAGGCTGCTTATTCTGATGGAGGAAAACACTGACAGCATCCTTCATGATCACTGAAAGAACTGTTCTCCTTTCTCCTGCCCCACACTGATCTATCTGATCGGTGCAGTGCAGGGGAGAAAGTCACCAGGACTTGCACGGATGTTGCGCATCCTGTGTAGCTGAAAAAACTTCTGCAAGACTAGCCCTTGGGCCTCTTTATGAAAAGAAGAACGACACTCCTGATATGTGAGGTGGCATGGATAGGGTCCCAATCAAACAAAGTTGTTGATTAGCCATTGAACCTTTCAGGTCATGTGATCAGTCACATTCCTGGAAGGAATTTCAAGATGTGGTAATGTATACGATGGATGAGTGTACATATATATATATATATATATATATAAGTGTTTGTGTGTGTGGAGCTGCATGAGTATATAAGAGAGCTGTTGGTGTATGTAAGAAAGCTGTGTACAAGTATGTAGCAAAACAGTGCGTGTATGTAACAGAGGTGTGAGTGCATACTTCAAAGCTGTAGAAAAGCTATATGTGTTAGAACTGTGTTTGTGTATGGAGGAGAGTTGTGTGTGTATTTCGGAAAATTGCGTGTGTGATAGTAGTAGAGTTGTGTGTATGCAGGAGAGATGTGTGTATGTAGGAAAAAGGGTGGAAACTTATCAATGCTATAGGACCTATGCAAGAACCTAACATGATCAAATTTGACTCATGACAATACAGCTTTAAAAAATGCATTGGCAGCAATTGTACCGATCATCTACTTTCAATGAATTATCAGCAAATTGGTGAAAGTACACCTATTAAAAAAAAAATAACAGCCTCCTCCATATCCCCTCTAGCTGTCCTGTCCATCACCAAGATAGGTGCGTTTTCTGCCATTTTAGGTAGAAGTAATGTTCAACCAATTTGCTTCTAATTTAGACAAAGTAGTAGGAAAGTTTATCAAACAAACTCTACATATGAGCTCTATCTGTTTTACAATACGTGTAATATGTATTCACAAAATGTCCATTTTCTATATGTGTGAACTTCACATCTTTTTTTTTTTTAGTAAGTTTTAGTGCATGATGAGGTGGTGTTTACCTATAGGATCCACCATCTCTTGGACTGGGCACCATTGATGGTATTTATTGGGCCCCACGTTCTTAAGTAAATCTCAATATTGCTTCAAAAAGGTAGCTATGCATATACAGTTTACAGACAGAATGTTAACATATTAAGCAAGAGTGTGACAACTTATCAGTGCTAAATGTGCCATAAAAAAACCCAGCATGTAAAATTCTTAGCTTTGACAAGTGACAACATATCTGGCAAAATGCATTGTAAACCAAATGTAATTTTTAGCTGCAGTAAATTTTAGACAATCAAAATGATGTTAAAATGTGTGTGTTTCTTACAGTCTAGAGGCTGCTTATTCTGATGGAGGAAAACACTGACAGCATCCTTCATGATCACTGAAAGAACTGTTCTCCTTTCTCCTGCCCCACACTGATCTATCTGATCGGTGCAGTGCAGGGGAGAAAGTCACCAGGACTTGCACGGATGTTGCGCATCCTGTGTAGCTGAAAAAACTTCTGCAAGACTAGCCCTTGGGCCTCTTTATGAAAAGAAGAACGACACTCCTGATATGTGAGGTGGCATGGATAGGGTCCCAATCAAACAAAGTTGTTGATTAGCCATTGAACCTTTCAGGTCATGTGATCAGTCACATTCCTGGAAGGAATTTCAAGATGTGGTAATGTATACGATGGATGAGTGTACATATATATATATATATATATATATATAAGTGTTTGTGTGTGTGGAGCTGCATGAGTATATAAGAGAGCTGTTGGTGTATGTAAGAAAGCTGTGTACAAGTATGTAGCAAAACAGTGCGTGTATGTAACAGAGGTGTGAGTGCATACTTCAAAGCTGTAGAAAAGCTATATGTGTTAGAACTGTGTTTGTGTATGGAGGAGAGTTGTGTGTGTATTTCGGAAAATTGCGTGTGTGATAGTAGTAGAGTTGTGTGTATGCAGGAGAGATGTGTGTATGTAGGAAAAAGGGTGGAAACTTATCAATGCTATAGGACCTATGCAAGAACCTAACATGATCAAATTTGACTCATGACAATACAGCTTTAAAAAATGCATTGGCAGCAATTGTACCGATCATCTACTTTCAATGAATTATCAGCAAATTGGTGAAAGTACACCTATTAAAAAAAAAATAACAGCCTCCTCCATATCCCCTCTAGCTGTCCTGTCCATCACCAAGATAGGTGCGTTTTCTGCCATTTTAGGTAGAAGTAATGTTCAACCAATTTGCTTCTAATTTAGACAAAGTAGTAGGAAAGTTTATCAAACAAACTCTACATATGAGCTCTATCTGTTTTACAATACGTGTAATATGTATTCACAAAATGTCCATTTTCTATATGTGTGAACTTCACATCTTTTTTTTTTTTAGTAAGTTTTAGTGCATGATGAGGTGGTGTTTACCTATAGGATCCACCATCTCTTGGACTGGGCACCATTGATGGTATTTATTGGGCCCCACGTTCTTAAGTAAATCTCAATATTGCTTCAAAAAGGTAGCTATGCATATACAGTTTACAGACAGAATGTTAACATATTAAGCAAGAGTGTGACAACTTATCAGTGCTAAATGTGCCATAAAAAAACCCAGCATGTAAAATTCTTAGCTTTGACAAGTGACAACATATCTGGCAAAATGCATTGTAAACCAAATGTAATTTTTAGCTGCAGTAAATTTTAGACAATCAAAATGATGTTAAAATGTGTGTGTTTCTTACAGTCTAGAGGCTGCTTATTCTGATGGAGGAAAACACTGACAGCATCCTTCATGATCACTGAAAGAACTGTTCTCCTTTCTCCTGCCCCACACTGATCTATCTGATCGGTGCAGTGCAGGGGAGAAAGTCACCAGGACTTGCACGGATGTTGCGCATCCTGTGTAGCTGAAAAAACTTCTGCAAGACTAGCCCTTGGGCCTCTTTATGAAAAGAAGAACGACACTCCTGATATGTGAGGTGGCATGGATAGGGTCCCAATCAAACAAAGTTGTTGATTAGCCATTGAACCTTTCAGGTCATGTGATCAGTCACATTCCTGGAAGGAATTTCAAGATGTGGTAATGTATACGATGGATGAGTGTACATATATATATATATATATATATATATATAAGTGTTTGTGTGTGTGGAGCTGCATGAGTATATAAGAGAGCTGTTGGTGTATGTAAGAAAGCTGTGTACAAGTATGTAGCAAAACAGTGCGTGTATGTAACAGAGGTGTGAGTGCATACTTCAAAGCTGTAGAAAAGCTATATGTGTTAGAACTGTGTTTGTGTATGGAGGAGAGTTGTGTGTGTATTTCGGAAAATTGCGTGTGTGATAGTAGTAGAGTTGTGTGTATGCAGGAGAGATGTGTGTATGTAGGAAAGAGGGTGGAAACTTATCAATGCTATAGGACCTATGCAAGAACCTAACATGATCAAATTTGACTCATGACAATACAGCTTTAAAAAATGCATTGGCAGCAATTGTACCGATCATCTACTTTCAATGAATTATCAGCAAATTGGTGAAAGTACACCTATTAAAAAAAAAATAACAGCCTCCTCCATATCCCCTCTAGCTGTCCTGTCCATCACCAAGATAGGTGCGTTTTCTGCCATTTTAGGTAGAAGTAATGTTCAACCAATTTGCTTCTAATTTAGACAAAGTAGTAGGAAAGTTTATCAAACAAACTCTACATATGAGCTCTATCTATTTTACAATACGTGTAATATGTATTCACAAAATGTCCATTTTCTATATGTGTGAACTTCACATCTTTTTTTTTTTTAGTAAGTTTTAGTGCATGATGAGGTGGTGTTTACCTATAGGATCCACCATCTCTTGGACTGGGCACCATTGATGGTATTTATTGGGCCCCACGTTCTTAAGTAAATCTCAATATTGCTTCAAAAAGGTAGCTATGCATATACAGTTTACAGACAGAATGTTAACATATTAAGCAAGAGTGTGACAACTTATCAGTGCTAAATGTGCCATAAAAAAACCCAGCATGTAAAATTCTTAGCTTTGACAAGTGACAACATATCTGGCAAAATGCATTGTAAACCAAATGTAATTTTTAGCTGCAGTAAATTTTAGACAATCAAAATGATGTTAAAATGTGTGCGTTTCTTACAGTCTAGAGGCTGCTTATTCTGATGGAGGAAAACACTGACAGCATCCTTCATGATCACTGAAAGAACTGTTCTCCTTTCTCCTGCCCCACACTGATCTATCTGATCGGTGCAGTGCAGGGGAGAAAGTCACCAGGACTTGCACGGATGTTGCGCATCCTGTGTAGCTGAAAAAACTTCTGCAAGACTAGCCCTTGGACCTCTTTATGAAAAGAAGAACGACACTCCTGATATGTGAGGTGGCATGGATAGGGTCCCAATCAAACAAAGTTGTTGATTAGCCATTGAACCTTTCAGGTCATGTGATCAGTCACATTCCTGGAAGGAATTTCAAGATGTGGTAATGTATACGATGGATGAGTGTACATATATATATATATATATATATATATAAGTGTTTGTGTGTGTGGAGCTGCATGAGTATATAAGAGAGCTGTTGGTGTATGTAAGAAAGCTGTGTACAAGTATGTAGCAAAACAGTGCGTGTATGTAACAGAGGTGTGAGTGCATACTTCAAAGCTGTAGAAAAGCTATATGTGTTAGAACTGTGTTTGTGTATGGAGGAGAGTTGTGTGTGTATTTCGGAAAATTGCGTGTGTGATAGTAGTAGAGTTGTGTGTATGCAGGAGAGATGTGTGTATGTAGGAAAAAGGGTGGAAACTTATCAATGCTATAGGACCTATGCAAGAACCTAACATGATCAAATTTGACTCATGACAATACAGCTTTAAAAAATGCATTGGCAGCAATTGTACCGATCATCTACTTTCAATGAATTATCAGCAAATTGGTGAAAGTACACCTATTAAAAAAAAAATAACAGCCTCCTCCATATCCCCTCTAGCTGTCCTGTCCATCACCAAGATAGGTGCGTTTTCTGCCATTTTAGGTAGAAGTAATGTTCAACCAATTTGCTTCTAATTTAGACAAAGTAGTAGGAAAGTTTATCAAACAAACTCTACATATGAGCTCTATCTGTTTTACAATACGTGTAATATGTATTCACAAAATGTCCATTTTCTATATGTGTGAACTTCACATCTTTTTTTTTTTTAGTAAGTTTTAGTGCATGATGAGGTGGTGTTTACCTATAGGATCCACCATCTCTTGGACTGGGCACCATTGATGGTATTTATTGGGCCCCACGTTCTTAAGTAAATCTCAATATTGCTTCAAAAAGGTAGCTATGCATATACAGTTTACAGACAGAATGTTAACATATTAAGCAAGAGTGTGACAACTTATCAGTGCTAAATGTGCCATAAAAAAACCCAGCATGTAAAATTCTTAGCTTTGACAAGTGACAACATATCTGGCAAAATGCATTGTAAACCAAATGTAATTTTTAGCTGCAGTAAATTTTAGACAATCAAAATGATGTTAAAATGTGTGTGTTTCTTACAGTCTAGAGGCTGCTTATTCTGATGGAGGAAAACACTGACAGCATCCTTCATGATCACTGAAAGAACTGTTCTCCTTTCTCCTGCCCCACACTGATCTATCTGATCGGTGCAGTGCAGGGGAGAAAGTCACCAGGACTTGCACGGATGTTGCGCATCCTGTGTAGCTGAAAAAACTTCTGCAAGACTAGCCCTTGGGCCTCTTTATGAAAAGAAGAACGACACTCCTGATATGTGAGGTGGCATGGATAGGGTCCCAATCAAACAAAGTTGTTGATTAGCCATTGAACCTTTCAGGTCATGTGATCAGTCACATTCCTGGAAGGAATTTCAAGATGTGGTAATGTATACGATGGATGAGTGTACATATATATATATATATATATATATATATAAGTGTTTGTGTGTGTGGAGCTGCATGAGTATATAAGAGAGCTGTTGGTGTATGTAAGAAAGCTGTGTACAAGTATGTAGCAAAACAGTGCGTGTATGTAACAGAGGTGTGAGTGCATACTTCAAAGCTGTAGAAAAGCTATATGTGTTAGAACTGTGTTTGTGTATGGAGGAGAGTTGTGTGTGTATTTCGGAAAATTGCGTGTGTGATAGTAGTAGAGTTGTGTGTATGCAGGAGAGATGTGTGTATGTAGGAAAGAGGGTGGAAACTTATCAATGCTATAGGACCTATGCAAGAACCTAACATGATCAAATTTGACTCATGACAATACAGCTTTAAAAAATGCATTGGCAGCAATTGTACCGATCATCTACTTTCAATGAATTATCAGCAAATTGGTGAAAGTACACCTATTAAAAAAAAAATAACAGCCTCCTCCATATCCCCTCTAGCTGTCCTGTCCATCACCAAGATAGGTGCGTTTTCTGCCATTTTAGGTAGAAGTAATGTTCAACCAATTTGCTTCTAATTTAGACAAAGTAGTAGGAAAGTTTATCAAACAAACTCTACATATGAGCTCTATCTATTTTACAATACGTGTAATATGTATTCACAAAATGTCCATTTTCTATATGTGTGAACTTCACATCTTTTTTTTTTTTAGTAAGTTTTAGTGCATGATGAGGTGGTGTTTATGCATGATGAGGTGGTGTTTACCTATAGGATCCACCATCTCTTGGACTGGCACCATTGATGTATTTATTGGGCCCCACGTTCTTAAGTAAATCTCAATATTGCTTCAAAAAGGTAGCTATGCATTACAGTTTACAGACAGAATGTTAACATATTAAGCAAGAGTGTGACAACTTATCAGTGCTAAATGTGCCATAAAAAAACCCAGCATGTAAAATTCTTAGCTTTGACAAGTGACAACATATCTGGCAAAATGCATTGTAAACCAAATGTAATTTTTAGCTGCAGTAAATTTTAGACAATCAAAATGATGTTAAAATGTGTGCGTTTCTTACAGTCTAGAGGCTGCTTATTCCTGATGGAGGAAAACACTGACAGCATCCTTCATGATCACTGAAAGAACTGTTCTCCTTTCTCCTGCCCCACACTGACTATCTGATCGGTGCAGTGCAGGGAGAAAGTCACCAGGACTTGCACGGATGTTGCGCATCCTGTGTAGCTGAAAAAACTTCTGCAAGACTAGCCCTTGGACCTCTTTTATGAAAAGAAGAACGACACTCCTGATATGTGAGGTGGCATGGATAGGGTCCCAATCAAACAAAGTTGTTGATTAGCCATTGAACCTTTCAGGTCATGTGATCAGTCACATTCCTGGAAGGGAATTTCAAGATGTGGTAATGTATACGATGGATTAGTGTACATATATATATATATATATATATATATATATATAAGTGTTTGTGTGTGTGGAGCTGCATGAGTATATAAGAGAGCTGTTGGTGTATGTAAGAAAGCTGTGTACAAGTATGTAGCAAAACAGTGCGTGTATGTAACAGAGGTGTGAGTGCATACTTCAAAGCTGTAGAAAAGCTATATGTGTTAGAACTGTTTTGTGTATGGAGGAGAGTTGTGTGTGTATTTCGAAAATTGCGTGTGTGATAGTAGTAGAGTTGTGTGTATGCAGGAGAGATGTGTGTATGTAGGAAAGAGGGTGGAAACTTATCAATGCTATAGGACCTATGCAAGAACCTAACATGATCAAATTTGACTCATGACAATACAGCTTTAAAAATGCATTGGCAGCACTTGTACCGATCATCTACTTTCAATGATTATCTGCAAATTGGTGAAAGTACACCTATTAAAAAAAAATAACAGCCTCCTCCATATCCCCTCTAGCTGTCCTGTCCCATCACCAAGAAGGTGCGTTTTCCTGCCATTTAGGTAGAAGTAATGTTCAACCAATTTGCTTCTATTTAGACAAAGTAGTAGGAAAGTTTATCAAACAAACTCTACATATGAGCTCTATCTATTTTACAATACGTGTAATATGTATTCACAAAATGTCCATTTTCTATATGTGTGAACTTCACATCTTTTTTTTTTTAGTAAGTTTTAGTGCATGATGAGGTGGTGTTTACCTATAGGATCCACCATCTTTTAGACTGGGCACCATTGATGGTATTTATTGGGCCCCACGTTCTTAAGTAAATCTCAATATTGCTTCAAAAAGGTAGCTATGCATATACAGTTTACAGACAGAATGTTAACATATTAAGCAAGAGTGTGACAACTTATCAGTGCTAAATGTGCCATAAAAAAAACCCAGCATGTAAAATTCTTAGCTTTGACAAGTGACAACATATCTGGTAAAATGCATTGTAAACCAAATGTAATTTTTAGCTGCAGTAAATTTTAGACAATCAAAATGATGTTAAAATGTGTGTGTTTCTTACAGTCTAGAGGCTGCTTATTCTGATGGAGGAAAACACTGACAGCATCCTTCATGATCACTGAAAGAACTGTTCTCCTTTCTCCTGCCCCACACTGATCTATCTGATCGGTGCAGTGCAGGGGAGAAAGTCACCAGGACTTGCACGGATGTTGCGCATCCTGTGTAGCTGAAAAAACTTCTACAAGACTAGCCCTTGGACCTCTTTATGAAAAGAAGAACGACACTCCTGATATGTGAGGTGGCATGGATAGGGTCCCAATCAAACAAAGTTGTTGATTAGCCATTGAACCTTTCAGGTCATGTGATCAGTCACATTCCTGGAAGGAATTTCAAGATGTGGTAATGTATACGATGGATGAGTGTACATATATATATATATATATATATATATAAGTGTTTGTGTGTGTGGAGCTGCATGAGTATATAAGAGAGCTGTTGGTGTATGTAAGAAAGCTGTGTACAAGTATGTAGCAAAACAGTGCGTGTATGTAACAGAGGTGTGAGTGCATACTTCAAAGCTGTAGAAAAGCTATATGTGTTAGAACTGTGTTGTGTATGGAGGAGAGTTGTGTGTGTATTTCGGAAAATTGCGTGTGTGATAGTAGTAGAGTTGTGTGTATGCAGGAGAGATGTGTGTATGTAGGAAAAGAGGGGTGGGAAACTTATCAATGCTATAGGACCTATGCAAGAACCTAACATGATCAAATTTGACTCATGACAATACAGCTTTAAAAAATGCATTGGCAGCAATTGTACCGATCATCTACTTTCAATGAATTATCAGCAAATTGGTGAAAGTACACCTATTAAAAAAAATAACAGCCTCCTCCATATCCCTCTAGCTGTCCCTGTCCATCACCAAGAAGGTGCGTTTTCTGCCATTTTAGGTAGAAGTAATGTTCAACCAATTTGCTTCTAATTTAGACAAAGTAGTAGGAAAGTTTATCAAACAAACTCTACATATGAGCTCTATCTATTTTACAATACGTGTAATATGTATTCACAAAATGTCCATTTTCTATATGTGTGAACTTCACATCTTTTTTTTTTTTAGTAGTTTTAGTGCATGATGAGGTGGTGTTTACCTATAGATCCACCATCTTTTAGACTGGGCACCATTGATGGTATTTATTGGGCCCCACGTTCTTAAGTAAATCTCAATATTGCTTCAAAAAGGTACTATGCATATACAGTTTACAGACAGAATGTTAACATATTAAGCAAGAGTGTGACAACTTATCAGTGCTAATTGTGCCATAAAAAAACCCAGCATGTAAAATTCTTAGCTTTGACAAGTGACAACATATCTGGTAAAATGCATTGTAAACCAAATGTAATTTTTAGCTGCAGTAAATTTTAGACAATCAAAATGATGTTAAAATGTGTGTGTTTCTTACAGTCTAGAGGCTGCTTATTCTGATGGAGGAAAACACTGACAGCATCCTTCATGATCACTGAAAGAACTGTTCTCCTTTCTCCTGCCCCACACTGATCTATCTGATCGGGTGCAGTGCAGGGGAGAAAGTCACCAGACTTGCACGGATGTTGCGCATCCTGTGTAGCTGAAAAACTTCTACAAGACTAGCCCTTGGACCTCTTTATGAAAAGAAGAACGACACTCCTGATATGTGAGGTGGCATGGATAGGGTCCCAATCAAACAAAGTTGTTGATTAGCCATTGAACCTTTCAGGTCATGTGATCAGTCACATTCCTGGAAGGAATTTCAAGATGTGGTAATGTATACGATGGATGAGTGTACATATATATATATATATATATATATAAGTGTTTGTGTGTGTGGAGCTGCATGAGTATATAAGAAGCTGTTGGTGTATGTAAGAAAGCTGTGTACAAGTATGTAGCAAAACAGTGCGTGTATGTAACAGAGGTGTGAGTGCATACTTCAAAGCTGTAGAAAAGCTATATGTGTTAGAACTGTGTTTGTGTATGGAGGAGAGTTGTGTGTGTATTTCGGAAATTGCGTGTGTGATAGTAGTAGAGTTGTGTGTATGCAGGAGAGATGTGTGTATGTAGGAAAGAGGGTGGAAACTTATCAATGCTATAGGACCTATGCAAGAACCTACATGATCAAATTTGACTCATGACAATACAGCTTTAAAAATGCAGTGGCAGCAATTGTACCGATCATCTACTTTTCAATGAATTATCAGCAAATTGGTGATAGTACACCTATTAAAAAAAAATAACAGCCTCCTCCATATCCCCTCTAGCTGTCCTGTCCATCACCAAGATAGGTGCGTTTTCTGCCATTTTAGGTAGAAGTAATGTTCAACCAATTTGCTTCTAATTTAGACAAAGTAGTAGGAAAGTTATCAAACAAACTCTACATATGAGCTCTATCTATTTTACAATACGTGTAATATGTATTCACAAAATGTCCATTTTCTATATGTGTGAACTTCACATCTTTTTTTTTTTTTAGTAAGTTTTAGTGCATGATGAGGTGGTGTTTACCTATAGGATCCACCATCTCTTGGACTGGGCACCATTGATGGTATTTATTGGGCCCCACGTTCTTAAGTAAATCTCAATATTGCTTCAAAAAGGTAGCTATGCATATACAGTTTACAGACAGAATGTTAACATATTAAGCAAGGAGTGTGACAACTTATCAGTGCTAAATGTACCATAAAAAAACCCAGCATGTAAAATCTAGCTTTGACAAGTGACAACATATCTGGCAAAATGCATTGTAAACCAAATGTAATTTTTAGCTGCAGTAAATTTTAGACAATCAAAAATGATGTTAAAATGTGTGCGTTTCTTACAGTCTAGAGGCTGCTTATTCTGATGGAGGAAAACACTGACAGCATCCTTCATGATCACTGAAAGAACTGTTCTCCTTTCTCCTGCCCCACACTGATCTATCTGATCGGTGCAGTGCAGGGGAGAAAGTCACCAGGACTTGCACGGATGTTGCGCATCCTGTGTAGCTGAAAAAACTTCTGCAAGACTAGCCCTTGGACCTCTTTATGAAAAGAAGAACGACACTCCTGATATGTGAGGTGGCATGGATAGGGTCCCAATCAAACAAAGTTGTTGATTAGCCATTGAACCTTTCAGGTCATGTGATCAGTCACATTCCTGGAAGGAATTTCAAGATGTGGTAATGTATACGATGGATGAGTGTACATATATATATATATATATATATATATAAGTGTTTGTGTGTGTGGAGCTGCATGAGTATATAAGAGAGCTGTTGGTGTATGTAAGAAAGCTGTGTACAAGTATGTAGCAAAACAGTGCGTGTATGTAACAGAGGTGTGAGTGCATACCTTCAAAGCTGTAGAAAAGCTATATGTGTTAGAACTGTGTTTGTGTATGGAGGAGAGTTGTGTGTGTATTTCGGAAAATTGCGTGTGTGATAGTAGTAGAGTTGTGTGTATGCAGGAGAGATGTGTGTATGTAGGAAAGAGGGTGGAAACTTATCAATGCTATAGGACCTATGCAAGAACCTAACATGATCAAATTTGACTCATGACAATAACAGCTTTAAAAATGCATTGGCAGCAATTGTACCGATCATCTACTTTCAATGAATTATCAGCAAATTGGTGATAGTACACCTATTAAAAAAAAAATAACAGCCTCCTCCCATATCCCCTCTAGCTGTCCTGTCCATCACCAAGATAGGTGCGTTTTCTGCCATTTTAGGTAGAAGTAATGTTCAACCAATTTGCTTCTAATTTAGACAAAGTAGTAGGAAAGTTTATCAAACAAACTCTACATATGAGCTCTATCTATTTTACAATACGTGTAATATGTATTCACAAAATGTCCATTTTCTATATGTGTGAACTTCACATCTTTTTTTTTTTTAGTAAGTTTTAGTGCATGATGAGGTGGTGTTTACCTATAGGATCCACCATCTCTTGGACTGGGCACCATTGATGGTATTTATTGGGCCCCACGTTCTTAAGTAAATCTCAATATTGCTTCAAAAAGGTAGCTATGCATATACAGTTTACAGACAGAATGTTAACATATTAAGCAAGAGTGTGACAACTTATCAGTGCTAAATGTGCCATAAAAAAACCCAGCATGTAAAATTCTTAGCTTTGACAAGTGACAACATATCTGGCAAAATGCATTGTAAACCAAATGTAATTTTTAGCTGCAGTAAATTTTAGACAATCAAAATGATGTTAAAATGTGTGTGTTTCTTACAGTCTAGAGGCTGCTTATTCTGATGGAGGAAAACACTGACAGCATCCTTCATGATCACTGAAAGAACTGTTCTCCTTTCTCCTGCCCCACACTGATCTATCTGATCGGTGCAGTGCAGGGGAGAAAGTCACCAGGACTTGCACGGATGTTGCGCATCCTGTGTAGCTGAAAAAACTTCTGCAAGACTAGCCCTTGGACCTCTTTATGAAAAGAAGAACGACACTCCTGATATGTGAGGTGGCATGGATAGGGTCCCAATCAAACAAAGTTGTTGATTAGCCATTGAACCTTTCAGGTCATGTGATCAGTCACATTCCTGGAAGGAATTTCAAGATGTGGTAATGTATACGATGGATGAGTGTACATATATATATATATATATATATATAAGTATTTGTGTGTGTGGAGCTGCATGAGTATATAAGAGAGCTGTTGGTGTATGTAAGAAAGCTGTGTACAAGTATGTAGCAAAACAGTGCGTGTATGTAACAGAGGTGTGAGTGCATACTTCAAAGCTGTAGAAAAGCTATATGTGTTAGAACTGTGTTTGTGTATGGAGGAGAGTTGTGTGTGTATTTCGGAAAATTGCGTGTGTGATAGTAGTAGAGTTGTGTGTATGCAGGAGAGATGTGTGTATGTAGGAAAGAGGGTGGAAACTTATCAATGCTATAGGACCTATGCAAGAACCTAACATGATCAAATTTGACTCATGACAATACAGCTTTAAAAAATGCATTGGCAGCAATTGTACCGATCATCTACTTTCAATGAATTATCAGCAAATTGGTGAAAGTACACCTATTAAAAAAAAAATAACAGCCTCCTCCATATCCCCTCTAGCTGTCCTGTCCATCACCAAGATAGGTGCGTTTTCTGCCATTTTAGGTAGAAGTAATGTTCAACCAATTTGCTTCTAATTTAGACAAAGTAGTAGGAAAGTTTATCAAACAAACTCTACATATGAGCTCTATCTATTTTACAATACGTGTAATATGTATTCACAAAATGTCCATTTTCTATATGTGTGAACTTCACATCTTTTTTTTTTTTAGTAAGTTTTAGTGCATGATGAGGTGGTGTTTACCTATAGGATCCACCATCTTTTAGACTGGGCACCATTGATGGTATTTATTGGGCCCCACGTTCTTAAGTAAATCTCAATATTGCTTCAAAAAGGTAGCTATGCATATACAGTTTACAGACAGAATGTTAACATATTAAGCAAGAGTGTGACAACTTATCAGTGCTAAATGTGCCATAAAAAAAACCCAGCATGTAAAATTCTTAGCTTTGACAAGTGACAACATATCTGGTAAAATGCATTGTAAACCAAATGTAATTTTTAGCTGCAGTAAATTTTAGACAATCAAAATGATGTTAAAATGTGTGTGTTTCTTACAGTCTAGAGGCTGCTTATTCTGATGGAGGAAAACACTGACAGCATCCTTCATGATCACTGAAAGAACTGTTCTCCTTTCTCCTGCCCCACACTGATCTATCTGATCGGTGCAGTGCAGGGGAGAAAGTCACCAGGACTTGCACGGATGTTGCGCATCCTGTGTAGCTGAAAAAACTTCTGCAAGACTAGCCCTTGGACCTCTTTATGAAAAGAAGAACGACACTCCTGATATGTGAGGTGGCATGGATAGGGTCCCAATCAAACAAAGTTGTTGATTAGCCATTGAACCTTTCAGGTCATGTGATCAGTCACATTCCTGGAAGGAATTTCAAGATGTGGTAATGTATACGATGGATGAGTGTACATATATATATATATATATATATATATATAAGTGTTTGTGTGTGTGGAGCTGCATGAGTATATAAGAGAGCTGTTGGTGTATGTAAGAAAGCTGTGTACAAGTATGTAGCAAAACAGTGCGTGTATGTAACAGAGGTGTGAGTGCATACTTCAAAGCTGTAGAAAAGCTATATGTGTTAGAACTGTGTTTGTGTATGGAGGAGAGTTGTGTGTGTATTTCGGAAAATTGCGTGTGTGATAGTAGTAGAGTTGTGTGTATGCAGGAGAGATGTGTGTATGTAGGAAAGAGGGTGGAAACTTATCAATGCTATAGGACCTATGCAAGAACCTAACATGATCAAATTTGACTCATGACAATACAGCTTTAAAAAATGCATTGGCAGCAATTGTACCGATCATCTACTTTCAATGAATTATCAGCAAATTGGTGATAGTACACCTATTAAAAAAAAAATAACAGCCTCCTCCATATCCCCTCTAGCTGTCCTGTCCATCACCAAGATAGGTGCGTTTTCTGCCATTTTAGGTAGAAGTAATGTTCAACCAATTTGCTTCTAATTTAGACAAAGTAGTAGGAAAGTTTATCAAACAAACTCTACATATGAGCTCTATCTATTTTACAATACGTGTAATATGTATTCACAAAATGTCCATTTTCTATATGTGTGAACTTCACATCTTTTTTTTTTTTAGTAAGTTTTAGTGCATGATGAGGTGGTGTTTACCTATAGGATCCACCATCTCTTGGACTGGGCACCATTGATGGTATTTATTGGGCCCCACGTTCTTAAGTAAATCTCAATATTGCTTCAAAAAGGTAGCTATGCATATACAGTTTACAGACAGAATGTTAACATATTAAGCAAGAGTGTGACAACTTATCAGTGCTAAATGTGCCATAAAAAAACCCAGCATGTAAAATTCTTAGCTTTGACAAGTGACAACATATCTGGCAAAATGCATTGTAAACCAAATGTAATTTTTAGCTGCAGTAAATTTTAGACAATCAAAATGATGTTAAAATGTGTGCGTTTCTTACAGTCTAGAGGCTGCTTATTCTGATGGAGGAAAACACTGACAGCATCCTTCATGATCACTGAAAGAACTGTTCTCCTTTCTCCTGCCCCACACTGATCTATCTGATCGGTGCAGTGCAGGGGAGAAAGTCACCAGGACTTGCACGGATGTTGCGCATCCTGTGTAGCTGAAAAAACTTCTGCAAGACTAGCCCTTGGACCTCTTTATGAAAAGAAGAACGACACTCCTGATATGTGAGGTGGCATGGATAGGGTCCCAATCAAACAAAGTTGTTGATTAGCCATTGAACCTTTCAGGTCATGTGATCAGTCACATTCCTGGAAGGAATTTCAAGATGTGGTAATGTATACGATGGATGAGTGTACATATATATATATATATATATATATATAAGTGTTTGTGTGTGTGGAGCTGCATGAGTATATAAGAGAGCTGTTGGTGTATGTAAGAAAGCTGTGTACAAGTATGTAGCAAAACAGTGCGTGTATGTAACAGAGGTGTGAGTGCATACTTCAAAGCTGTAGAAAAGCTATATGTGTTAGAACTGTGTTTGTGTATGGAGGAGAGTTGTGTGTGTATTTCGGAAAATTGCGTGTGTGATAGTAGTAGAGTTGTGTGTATGCAGGAGAGATGTGTGTATGTAGGAAAGAGGGTGGAAACTTATCAATGCTATAGGACCTATGCAAGAACCTAACATGATCAAATTTGACTCATGACAATACAGCTTTAAAAAATGCATTGGCAGCAATTGTACCGATCATCTACTTTCAATGAATTATCAGCAAATTGGTGATAGTACACCTATTAAAAAAAAAATAACAGCCTCCTCCATATCCCCTCTAGCTGTCCTGTCCATCACCAAGATAGGTGCGTTTTCTGCCATTTTAGGTAGAAGTAATGTTCAACCAATTTGCTTCTAATTTAGACAAAGTAGTAGGAAAGTTTATCAAACAAACTCTACATATGAGCTCTATCTATTTTACAATACGTGTAATATGTATTCACAAAATGTCCATTTTCTATATGTGTGAACTTCACATCTTTTTTTTTTTTAGTAAGTTTTAGTGCATGATGAGGTGGTGTTTACCTATAGGATCCACCATCTCTTGGACTGGGCACCATTGATGGTATTTATTGGGCCCCACGTTCTTAAGTAAATCTCAATATTGCTTCAAAAAGGTAGCTATGCATATACAGTTTACAGACAGAATGTTAACATATTAAGCAAGAGTGTGACAACTTATCAGTGCTAAATGTGCCATAAAAAAACCCAGCATGTAAAATTCTTAGCTTTGACAAGTGACAACATATCTGGCAAAATGCATTGTAAACCAAATGTAATTTTTAGCTGCAGTAAATAGCTGCAGTAAATTTTAGACAATCAAAATGATGTTAAAAATGTGTGTGTTTCTTACAGTCTAGAGGCTGCTTATTCTGATGGAGGAAAACACTGACAGCATCCTTCATGATCACTGAAAGAACTGTTCTCCTTTCTCCTGCCCCACACTGATCTATCTGATCGGTGCAGTGCAGGGGAGAAAGTCACCAGACTTGCACGGATGTTGCGCATCCTGTGTAGCTGAAAAAACTTCTGCAAGACTAGCCCTTGGACCTCTTTATGAAAAGAAGAACGACACTCCTGATATGTGAGGTGGCATGGATAGGGTCCCAATCAAACAAAGTTGTTGATTAGCCATTGAACCTTTCAGGTCATGTGATCAGTCACATTCCTGGAAGGAATTTCAAGATGTGGTAATGTATACGATGGATGAGTGTACATATATATATATATATATATATATAAGTTTTGTGTGTGTGGAGCTGCATGAGTATATAAGAGAGCTGTTGGTGTATGTAAGAAAGCTGTGTACAAGTATGTAGCAAAACAGTGCGTGTATGTAACAGAGGTGTGAGTGCATACTTCAAAGCTGTAGAAAAGCTATATGTGTTAGAACTGTGTTTGTGTATGGAGGAGAGTTTGTGTGTGTATTTCGGAAAATTGCGTGTGTGATAGTAGTAGAGTGTGTGTATGCAGGAGAGATGTGTGTATGTAGGAAAGAGGGTGGAAACTTATCAATGCTATAGGACCTATGCAAGAACCTAACATGATCAAATTTGACTCATGACAATACAGCTTTAAAAAATGCATTGGCAGCAATTGTACCGATCATCTACTTTCAATGAATTATCAGCAAATTGGTGAAAGTACACCTATAAAAAAAAAATAACAGCCTCTCCATATCCCCTCTAGCTGTCCTGTCCATCACCAAGATAGGTGCGTTTTCTGCCATTTTAGGTAGAAGTAATGTTCAACCAATTTGCTTCTAATTTAGACAAAGTAGTAGGAAAGTTTATCAAACAAACTCTACATATGAGCTCTATCTATTTTACAATACGTGTAATATGTATTCACAAAATGTCCATTTTCTATATGTGTGAACTTCACATCTTTTTTTTTTTTAGTAAGTTTTAGTGCATGATGAGGTGGTGTTTACCTATAGGATCCACCATCTTTTAGACTGGGCACCATGATGGTATTTATTGGGCCCCACGTTCTTAAGTAAATCTCAATATTGCTTCAAAAAGGTAGCTATGCATATACAGTTTACAGACAGAATGTTAACATATTAAGCAAGAGTGTGACAACTTATCAGTGCTAAATGTGCCATAAAAAAACCCAGCATGTAAAATTCTTAGCTTTGACAAGTGACAACATATCTGGTAAAATGCATTGTAAACCAAATGTAATTTTTAGCTGCAGTAAATTTTAGACAATCAAAATGATGTTAAAATGTGTGTTTCTTACAGTCTAGAGGCTGCTTATTCTGATGGAGGAAAACACTGACAGCATCCTTCATGATCACTGAAAGAACTGTTCTCCTTTCTCCTGCCCCACACTGATCTATCTGATCGGTGCAGTGCAGGGAGAAAGTCACCAGGACTTGCACGGATGTTGCGCATCCTGTGTAGCTGAAAAAACTTCTGCAAGACTAGCCCTTGGACCTCTTTATGAAAAGAAGAACGACACTCCTGATATGTGAGGTGGCATGGATAGGGTCCAATCAAACAAAGTTGTTGATTAGCCATTGAACTTTCAGGTCATGTGATCAGTCACATTCCTGGAAGGAATTTCAAGATGTGGTAATGTATACGATGGATGAGTGTACATATATATATATATATATATATATATATAAGTGTTTGTGTGTGTGGAGCTGCATGAGTATATAAGAGAGCTGTTGGTGTATGTAAGAAAGCTGTGTACAAGTATGTAGCAAAACGTGCGTGTATGTAACAGAGGTGTGAGTGCATACTTCAAAGCTGTAGAAAAGCTATATGTGTTAGAACTGTGTTTGTGTATGGAGGAGAGTTGTGTGTGTATTTCGGAAAATTGCGTGTGTGATAGTAGTAGAGTTGTGTGTATGCAGGAGAGATGTGTGTATGTAGGAAAGAGGGTGGAAACTTATCAATGCTATAGGACCTATGCAAGAACCTAACATGATCAAATTTGACTCATGACAATACAGCTTTAAAAAATGCATTGGCAGCAATTGTACCGATCATCTACTTTCAATGAATTATCAGCAAATTGGTGATAGTACACCTATTAAAAAAAAATAACAGCCTCCTCCATATCCCCTCTAGCTGTCCTGTCCATCACCAAGATAGGTGCGTTTTCTGCCATTTTAGGTAGAAGTAATGTTCAACCAATTTGCTTCTAATTTAGACAAAGTAGTAGGAAAGTTTATCAAACAAACTCTACATATGAGCTCTATCTATTTTACAATACGTGTAATATGTATTCACAAAATGTCCATTTTCTATATGTGTGAACTTCACATCTTTTTTTTTTTAGTAAGTTTTAGTGCATGATGAGGTGGTGTTTACCTATAGGATCCACCATCTCTTGGACTGGGCACCATTGATGGTATTTATTGGGCCCCACGTTCTTAAGTAAATCTCAATATTGCTTCAAAAAGGTAGCTATGCATATACAGTTTACAGACAGAATGTTAACATATTAAGCAAGAGTGTGACAACTTATCAGTGCTAAATGTGCCATAAAAAAACCCAGCATGTAAAATTCTTAGCTTTGACAAGTGACAACATATCTGGCAAAATGCATTGTAAACCAAATGTAATTTTTAGCTGCAGTAAATTTTAGACAATCAAAATGATGTTAAAATGTGTGCGTTTCTTACAGTCTAGAGGCTGCTTATTCTGATGGAGGAAAACACTGACAGCATCCTTCATGATCACTGAAAGAACTGTTCTCCTTTCTCCTGCCCCACACTGATCTATCTGATCGGTGCAGGCAGGGGAGAAAGTCACCAGGACTTGCACGGATGTTGCGCATCCTGTGTAGCTGAAAAAACTTCTGCAAGACTAGCCCTTGGACCTCTTTATGAAAAGAAGAACGACACTCCTGATATGTGAGGTGGCATGGATAGGGTCCCAATCAAACAAAGTTGTTGATTAGCCATTGAACCTTTCAGGTCATGTGATCAGTCACATTCCTGGAAGGAATTTCAAGATGTGGTAATGTATACGATGGATGAGTGTACATATATATATATATATATATATATATAAGTGTTTGTGTGTGTGGAGCTGCATGAGTATATAAGAGAGCTGTTGGTGTATGTAAGAAAGCTGTGTACAAGTATGTAGCAAAACAGTGCGTGTATGTAACAGAGGTGTGAGTGCATACTTCAAAGCTGTAGAAAAGCTATATGTGTTAGAACTGTGTTTGTGTATGGAGGAGAGTTGTGTGTGTATTTCGGAAAATTGCGTGTGTGATAGTAGTAGAGTTGTGTGTATGCAGGAGAGATGTGTGTATGTAGGAAAGAGGGTGGAAACTTATCAATGCTATAGGACCTATGCAAGAACCTAACATGATCAAATTTGACTCATGACAATACAGCTTTAAAAAATGCATTGGCAGCAATTGTACCGATCATCTACTTTCAATGAATTATCAGCAAATTGGTGATAGTACACCTATTAAAAAAAAAATAACAGCCTCCTCCATATCCCCTCTAGCTGTCCTGTCCATCACCAAGATAGGTGCGTTTTCTGCCATTTTAGGTAGAAGTAATGTTCAACCAATTTGCTTCTAATTTAGACAAAGTAGTAGGAAAGTTTATCAAACAAACTCTACATATGAGCTCTATCTATTTTACAATACGTGTAATATGTATTCACAAATGTCCATTTTCTATATGTGTGAACTTCACATCTTTTTTTTTTTTAGTAAGTTTTAGTGCATGATGAGGTGGTGTTTACCTATAGGATCCACCATCTCTTGGACTGGGCACCATTGATGGTATTTATTGGGCCCCACGTTCTTAAGTAAATCTCAATATTGCTTCAAAAAGGTAGCTATGCATATACAGTTTACAGACAGAATGTTAACATATTAAGCAAGAGTGTGACAACCTTATCAGTGCTAAATGTGCCATAAAAAAACCCAGCATGTAAAATTCTTAGCTTTGACAAGTGACAACATATCTGGCAAAATGCATTGTAAACCAAATGTAATTTTTAGCTGCAGTAAATTTTAGACAATCAAAATGATGTTAAAATGTGTGTGTTTCTTACAGTCTAGAGGCTGCTTATTCTGATGGAGGAAAACACTGACAGCATCCTTCATGATCACTGAAAGAACTGTTCTCCTTTCTCCTGCCCCACACTGATCTATCTGATCGGTGCAGTGCAGGGGAGAAAGTCACCAGGACTTGCACGGATGTTGCGCATCCTGTGTAGCTGAAAAAACTTCTGCAAGACTAGCCCTTGGACCTCTTTATGAAAAGAAGAACGACACTCCTGATATGTGAGGTGGCATGGATAGGGTCCCAATCAAACAAAGTTGTTGATTAGCCATTGAACCTTTCAGGTCATGTGATCAGTCACATTCCTGGAAGGAATTTCAAGATGTGGTAATGTATACGATGGATGAGTGTACATATATATATATATATATATATATATATATATATATATATAAGTGTTTGTGTGTGTGGAGCTGCATGAGTATATAAGAGAGCTGTTGGTGTATGTAAGAAAGCTGTGTACAAGTATGTAGCAAAACAGTGCGTGTATGTAACAGAGGTGTGAGTGCATACTTCAAAGCTGTAGAAAAGCTATATGTGTTAGAACTGTGTGTATGGAGGAGAGTTGTGTGTGTATTTCGGAAAATTGCGTGTGTGATAGTAGTAGAGTTGTGTGTATGCAGGAGAGATGTGTGTATGTAGGAAAGAGGGTGGAAACTTATCAATGCTATAGGACCTATGCAAGAACCTAACATGATCAAATTTGACTCATGACAATACAGCTTTAAAAAATGCATTGGCAGCAATTGTACCGATCATCTACTTTCAATGAATTATCAGCAAATTGGTGAAAGTACACCTATTAAAAAAAAATAACAGCCTCCTCCATATCCCCTCTAGCTGTCCTGTCCATCACCAAGATAGGTGCGTTTTCTGCCATTTTAGGTAGAAGTAATGTTCAACCAATTTGCTTCTAATTTAGACAAAGTAGTAGGAAAGTTTATCAAACAAACTCTACATATGAGCTCTATCTATTTTACAATACGTGTAATATGTATTCACAAAATGTCCATTTTCTATATGTGTGAACTTCACATCTTTTTTTTTTTTAGTAAGTTTTAGTGCATGATGAGGTGGTGTTTACCTATAGGATCCACCATCTTTTAGACTGGGCACCATTGATGGTATTTATTGGGCCCCACGTTCTTAAGTAAATCTCAATATTGCTTCAAAAAGGTAGCTATGCATATACAGTTTACAGACAGAATGTTAACATATTAAGCAAGAGTGTGACAACTTATCAGTGCTAAATGTGCCATAAAAAAACCCAGCATGTAAAATTCTTAGCTTTGACAAGTGACAACATATCTGGCAAAATGCATTGTAAACCAAATGTAATTTTTAGCTGCAGTAAATTTTAGACAATCAAAATGATGTTAAAATGTGTGCGTTTCTTACAGTCTAGAGGCTGCTTATTCTGATGGAGGAAAACACTGACAGCATCCTTCATGATCACTGAAAGAACTGTTCTCCTTTCTCCTGCCCCACACTGATCTATCTGATCGGTGCAGTGCAGGGGAGAAAGTCACCAGGACTTGCACGGATGTTGCGCATCCTGTGTAGCTGAAAAAACTTCTGCAAGACTAGCCCTTGGACCTCTTTATGAAAAGAAGAACGACACTCCTGATATGTGAGGTGGCATGGATAGGGTCCCAATCAAACAAAGTTGTTGATTAGCCATTGAACCTTTCAGGTCATGTGATCAGTCACATTCCTGGAAGGAATTTCAAGATGTGGTAATGTATACGATGGATGAGTGTACATATATATATATATATATATATATATATATATATATATAAGTGTTTGTGTGTGTGGAGCTGCATGAGTATATAAGAGAGCTGTTGGTGTATGTAAGAAAGCTGTGTACAAGTATGTAGCAAAACAGTGCGTGTATGTAACAGAGGTGTGAGTGCATACTTCAAAGCTGTAGAAAAGCTATATGTGTTAGAACTGTGTGTATGGAGGAGAGTTGTGTGTGTATTTCGGAAAATTGCGTGTGTGATAGTAGTAGAGTTGTGTGTATGCAGGAGAGATGTGTGTATGTAGGAAAGAGGGTGGAAACTTATCAATGCTATAGGACCTATGCAAGAACCTAACATGATCAAATTTGACTCATGACAATACAGCTTTAAAAAATGCATTGGCAGCAATTGTACCGATCATCTACTTTCAATGAATTATCAGCAAATTGGTGAAAGTACACCTATTAAAAAAAAAATAACAGCCTCCTCCATATCCCCTCTACCTGTCCTGTCCATCACCAAGATAGGTGCGTTTTCTGCCATTTTAGGTAGAAGTAATGTTCAACCAATTTGCTTCTAATTTAGACAAAGTAGTAGGAAAGTTTATCAAACAAACTCTACATATGAGCTCTATCTATTTTACAATACGTGTAATATGTATTCACAAAATGTCCATTTTCTATATGTGTGAACTTCACATCTTTTTTTTTTTTAGTAAGTTTTAGTGCATGATGAGGTGGTGTTTACCTATAGGATCCACCATCTCTTGGACTGGGCACCATTGATGGTATTTATTGGGCCCCACGTTCTTAAGTAAATCTCAATATTGCTTCAAAAAGGTAGCTATGCATATACAGTTTACAGACAGAATGTTAACATATTAAGCAAGAGTGTGACAACTTATCAGTGCTAAATGTGCCATAAAAAAACCCAGCATGTAAAATTCTTAGCTTTGACAAGTGACAACATATCTGGCAAAATGCATTGTAAACCAAATGTAATTTTTAGCTGCAGTAAATTTTAGACAATCAAAATGATGTTAAAATGTGTGCGTTTCTTACAGTCTAGAGGCTGCTTATTCTGATGGAGGAAAACACTGACAGCATCCTTCATGATCACTGAAAGAACTGTTCTCCTTTCTCCTGCCCCACACTGATCTATCTGATCGGTGCAGTGCAGGGGAGAAAGTCACCAGGACTTGCACGGATGTTGCGCATCCTGTGTAGCTGAAAAAACTTCTGCAAGACTAGCCCTTGGACCTCTTTATGAAAAGAAGAACGACACTCCTGATATGTGAGGTGGCATGGATAGGGTCCCAATCAAACAAAGTTGTTGATTAGCCATTGAACCTTTCAGGTCATGTGATCAGTCACATTCCTGGAAGGAATTTCAAGATGTGGTAATGTATACGATGGATGAGTGTACATATATATATATATATATATATATAAGTGTTTGTGTGTGTGGAGCTGCATGAGTATATAAGAGAGCTGTTGGTGTATGTAAGAAAGCTGTGTACAAGTATGTAGCAAAACAGTGCGTGTATGTAACAGAGGTGTGAGTGCATACTTCAAAGCTGTAGAAAAGCTATATGTGTTAGAACTGTGTTTGTGTATGGAGGAGAGTTGTGTGTGTATTTCGGAAAATTGCGTGTGTGATAGTAGTAGAGTTGTGTGTATGCAGGAGAGATGTGTGTATGTAGGAAAGAGGGTGGAAACTTATCAATGCTATAGGACCTATGCAAGAACCTAACATGATCAAATTTGACTCATGACAATACAGCTTTAAAAAATGCATTGGCAGCAATTGTACCGATCATCTACTTTCAATGAATTATCAGCAAATTGGTGATAGTACACCTATTAAAAAAAAAATAACAGCCTCCTCCATATCCCCTCTAGCTGTCCTGTCCATCACCAAGATAGGTGCGTTTTCTGCCATTTTAGGTAGAAGTAATGTTCAACCAATTTGCTTCTAATTTAGACAAAGTAGTAGGAAAGTTTATCAAACAAACTCTACATATGAGCTCTATCTATTTTACAATACGTGTAATATGTATTCACAAAATGTCCATTTTCTATATGTGTGAACTTCACATCTTTTTTTTTTTTAGTAAGTTTTAGTGCATGATGAGGTGGTGTTTACCTATAGGATCCACCATCTCTTGGACTGGGCACCATTGATGGTATTTATTGGGCCCCACGTTCTTAAGTAAATCTCAATATTGCTTCAAAAAGGTAGCTATGCATATACAGTTTACAGACAGAATGTTAACATATTAAGCAAGAGTGTGACAACTTATCAGTGCTAAATGTGCCATAAAAAAACCCAGCATGTAAAATTCTTAGCTTTGACAAGTGACAACATATCTGGCAAAATGCATTGTAAACCAAATGTAATTTTTAGCTGCAGTAAATTTTAGACAATCAAAATGATGTTAAAATGTGTGCGTTTCTTACAGTCTAGAGGCTGCTTATTCTGATGGAGGAAAACACTGACAGCATCCTTCATGATCACTGAAAGAACTGTTCTCCTTTCTCCTGCCCCACACTGATCTATCTGATCGGTGCAGTGCAGGGGAGAAAGTCACCAGGACTTGCACGGATGTTGCGCATCCTGTGTAGCTGAAAAAACTTCTGCAAGACTAGCCCTTGGACCTCTTTATGAAAAGAAGAACGACACTCCTGATATGTGAGGTGGCATGGATAGGGTCCCAATCAAACAAAGTTGTTGATTAGCCATTGAACCTTTCAGGTCATGTGATCAGTCACATTCCTGGAAGGAATTTCAAGATGTGGTAATGTATACGATGGATGAGTGTACATATATATATATATATATATATATATAAGTGTTTGTGTGTGTGGAGCTGCATGAGTATATAAGAGAGCTGTTGGTGTATGTAAGAAAGCTGTGTACAAGTATGTAGCAAAACAGTGCGTGTATGTAACAGAGGTGTGAGTGCATACTTCAAAGCTGTAGAAAAGCTATATGTGTTAGAACTGTGTTTGTGTATGGAGGAGAGTTGTGTGTGTATTTCGGAAAATTGCGTGTGTGATAGTAGTAGAGTTGTGTGTATGCAGGAGAGATGTGTGTATGTAGGAAAGAGGGTGGAAACTTATCAATGCTATAGGACCTATGCAAGAACCTAACATGATCAAATTTGACTCATGACAATACAGCTTTAAAAAATGCATTGGCAGCAATTGTACCGATCATCTACTTTCAATGAATTATCAGCAAATTGGTGATAGTACACCTATTAAAAAAAAAATAACAGCCTCCTCCATATCCCCTCTAGCTGTCCTGTCCATCACCAAGATAGGTGCGTTTTCTGCCATTTTAGGTAGAAGTAATGTTCAACCAATTTGCTTCTAATTTAGACAAAGTAGTAGGAAAGTTTATCAAACAAACTCTACATATGAGCTCTATCTATTTTACAATACGTGTAATATGTATTCACAAAATGTCCATTTTCTATATGTGTGAACTTCACATCTTTTTTTTTTTTAGTAAGTTTTAGTGCATGATGAGGTGGTGTTTACCTATAGGATCCACCATCTCTTGGACTGGGCACCATTGATGGTATTTATTGGGCCCCACGTTCTTAAGTAAATCTCAATATTGCTTCAAAAAGGTAGCTATGCATATACAGTTTACAGACAGAATGTTAACATATTAAGCAAGAGTGTGACAACTTATCAGTGCTAAATGTGCCATAAAAAAACCCAGCATGTAAAATTCTTAGCTTTGACAAGTGACAACATATCTGGCAAAATGCATTGTAAACCAAATGTAATTTTTAGCTGCAGTAAATTTTAGACAATCAAAATGATGTTAAAATGTGTGCGTTTCTTACAGTCTAGAGGCTGCTTATTCTGATGGAGGAAAACACTGACAGCATCCTTCATGATCACTGAAAGAACTGTTCTCCTTTCTCCTGCCCCACACTGATCTATCTGATCGGTGCAGTGCAGGGGAGAAAGTCACCAGGACTTGCACGGATGTTGCGCATCCTGTGTAGCTGAAAAAACTTCTGCAAGACTAGCCCTTGGACCTCTTTATGAAAAGAAGAACGACACTCCTGATATGTGAGGTGGCATGGATAGGGTCCCAATCAAACAAAGTTGTTGATTAGCCATTGAACCTTTCAGGTCATGTGATCAGTCACATTCCTGGAAGGAATTTCAAGATGTGGTAATGTATACGATGGATGAGTGTACATATATATATATATATATATATATATATATATATAAGTGTTTGTGTGTGTGGAGCTGCATGAGTATATAAGAGAGCTGTTGGTGTATGTAAGAAAGCTGTGTACAAGTATGTAGCAAAACAGTGCGTGTATGTAACAGAGGTGTGAGTGCATACTTCAAAGCTGTAGAAAAGCTATATGTGTTAGAACTGTGTTTGTGTATGGAGGAGAGTTGTGTGTGTATTTCGGAAAATTGCGTGTGTGATAGTAGTAGAGTTGTGTGTATGCAGGAGAGATGTGTGTATGTAGGAAAGAGGGTGGAAACTTATCAATGCTATAGGACCTATGCAAGAACCTAACATGATCAAATTTGACTCATGACAATACAGCTTTAAAAAATGCATTGGCAGCAATTGTACCGATCATCTACTTTCAATGAATTATCAGCAAATTGGTGATAGTACACCTATTAAAAAAAAAATAACAGCCTCCTCCATATCCCCTCTAGCTGTCCTGTCCATCACCAAGATAGGTGCGTTTTCTGCCATTTTAGGTAGAAGTAATGTTCAACCAATTTGCTTCTAATTTAGACAAAGTAGTAGGAAAGTTTATCAAACAAACTCTACATATGAGCTCTATCTATTTTACAATACGTGTAATATGTATTCACAAAATGTCCATTTTCTATATGTGTGAACTTCACATCTTTTTTTTTTTTAGTAAGTTTTAGTGCATGATGAGGTGGTGTTTACCTATAGGATCCACCATCTCTTGGACTGGGCACCATTGATGGTATTTATTGGGCCCCACGTTCTTAAGTAAATCTCAATATTGCTTCAAAAAGGTAGCTATGCATATACAGTTTACAGACAGAATGTTAACATATTAAGCAAGAGTGTGACAACTTATCAGTGCTAAATGTGCCATAAAAAAACCCAGCATGTAAAATTCTTAGCTTTGACAAGTGACAACATATCTGGCAAAATGCATTGTAAACCAAATGTAATTTTTAGCTGCAGTAAATTTTAGACAATCAAAATGATGTTAAAATGTGTGCGTTTCTTACAGTCTAGAGGCTGCTTATTCTGATGGAGGAAAACACTGACAGCATCCTTCATGATCACTGAAAGAACTGTTCTCCTTTCTCCTGCCCCACACTGATCTATCTGATCGGTGCAGTGCAGGGGAGAAAGTCACCAGGACTTGCACGGATGTTGCGCATCCTGTGTAGCTGAAAAAACTTCTGCAAGACTAGCCCTTGGACCTCTTTATGAAAAGAAGAACGACACTCCTGATATGTGAGGTGGCATGGATAGGGTCCCAATCAAACAAAGTTGTTGATTAGCCATTGAACCTTTCAGGTCATGTGATCAGTCACATTCCTGGAAGGAATTTCAAGATGTGGTAATGTATACGATGGATGAGTGTACATATATATATATATATATATATATATATAAGTGTTTGTGTGTGTGGAGCTGCATGAGTATATAAGAGAGCTGTTGGTGTATGTAAGAAAGCTGTGTACAAGTATGTAGCAAAACAGTGCGTGTATGTAACAGAGGTGTGAGTGCATACTTCAAAGCTGTAGAAAAGCTATATGTGTTAGAACTGTGTTTGTGTATGGAGGAGAGTTGTGTGTGTATTTCGGAAAATTGCGTGTGTGATAGTAGTAGAGTTGTGTGTATGCAGGAGAGATGTGTGTATGTAGGAAAGAGGGTGGAAACTTATCAATGCTATAGGACCTATGCAAGAACCTAACATGATCAAATTTGACTCATGACAATACAGCTTTAAAAAATGCATTGGCAGCAATTGTACCGATCATCTACTTTCAATGAATTATCAGCAAATTGGTGATAGTACACCTATTAAAAAAAAAATAACAGCCTCCTCCATATCCCCTCTAGCTGTCCTGTCCATCACCAAGATAGGTGCGTTTTCTGCCATTTTAGGTAGAAGTAATGTTCAACCAATTTGCTTCTAATTTAGACAAAGTAGTAGGAAAGTTTATCAAACAAACTCTACATATGAGCTCTATCTATTTTACAATACGTGTAATATGTATTCACAAAATGTCCATTTTCTATATGTGTGAACTTCACATCTTTTTTTTTTTTAGTAAGTTTTAGTGCATGATGAGGTGGTGTTTACCTATAGGATCCACCATCTCTTGGACTGGGCACCATTGATGGTATTTATTGGGCCCCACGTTCTTAAGTAAATCTCAATATTGCTTCAAAAAGGTAGCTATGCATATACAGTTTACAGACAGAATGTTAACATATTAAGCAAGAGTGTGACAACTTATCAGTGCTAAATGTGCCATAAAAAAACCCAGCATGTAAAATTCTTAGCTTTGACAAGTGACAACATATCTGGCAAAATGCATTGTAAACCAAATGTAATTTTTAGCTGCAGTAAATTTTAGACAATCAAAATGATGTTAAAATGTGTGCGTTTCTTACAGTCTAGAGGCTGCTTATTCTGATGGAGGAAAACACTGACAGCATCCTTCATGATCACTGAAAGAACTGTTCTCCTTTCTCCTGCCCCACACTGATCTATCTGATCGGTGCAGTGCAGGGGAGAAAGTCACCAGGACTTGCACGGATGTTGCGCATCCTGTGTAGCTGAAAAAACTTCTGCAAGACTAGCCCTTGGACCTCTTTATGAAAAGAAGAACGACACTCCTGATATGTGAGGTGGCATGGATAGGGTCCCAATCAAACAAAGTTGTTGATTAGCCATTGAACCTTTCAGGTCATGTGATCAGTCACATTCCTGGAAGGAATTTCAAGATGTGGTAATGTATACGATGGATGAGTGTACATATATATATATATATATATATATATAAGTGTTTGTGTGTGTGGAGCTGCATGAGTATATAAGAGAGCTGTTGGTGTATGTAAGAAAGCTGTGTACAAGTATGTAGCAAAACAGTGCGTGTATGTAACAGAGGTGTGAGTGCATACTTCAAAGCTGTAGAAAAGCTATATGTGTTAGAACTGTGTGTATGGAGGAGAGTTGTGTGTGTATTTCGGAAAATTGCGTGTGTGATAGTAGTAGAGTTGTGTGTATGCAGGAGAGATGTGTGTATGTAGGAAAGAGGGTGGAAACTTATCAATGCTATAGGACCTATGCAAGAACCTAACATGATCAAATTTGACTCATGACAATACAGCTTTAAAAAATGCATTGGCAGCAATTGTACCGATCATCTACTTTCAATGAATTATCAGCAAATTGGTGATAGTACACCTATTAAAAAAAAAATAACAGCCTCCTCCATATCCCCTCTAGCTGTCCTGTCCATCACCAAGATAGGTGCGTTTTCTGCCATTTTAGGTAGAAGTAATGTTCAACCAATTTGCTTCTAATTTAGACAAAGTAGTAGGAAAGTTTATCAAACAAACTCTACATATGAGCTCTATCTATTTTACAATACGTGTAATATGTATTCACAAAATGTCCATTTTCTATATGTGTGAACTTCACATCTTTTTTTTTTTTTAGTAAGTTTTAGTGCATGATGAGGTGGTGTTTACCTATAGGATCCACCATCTCTTGGACTGGGCACCATTGATGGTATTTATTGGGCCCCACGTTCTTAAGTAAATCTCAATATTGCTTCAAAAAGGTAGCTATGCATATACAGTTTACAGACAGAATGTTAACATATTAAGCAAGAGTGTGACAACTTATCAGTGCTAAATGTGCCATAAAAAAACCCAGCATGTAAAATTCTTAGCTTTGACAAGTGACAACATATCTGGCAAAATGCATTGTAAACCAAATGTAATTTTTAGCTGCAGTAAATTTTAGACAATCAAAATGATGTTAAAATGTGTGCGTTTCTTACAGTCTAGAGGCTGCTTATTCTGATGGAGGAAAACACTGACAGCATCCTTCATGATCACTGAAAGAACTGTTCTCCTTTCTCCTGCCCCACACTGATCTATCTGATCGGTGCAGTGCAGGGGAGAAAGTCACCAGGACTTGCACGGATGTTGCGCATCCTGTGTAGCTGAAAAAACTTCTGCAAGACTAGCCCTTGGACCTCTTTATGAAAAGAAGAACGACACTCCTGATATGTGAGGTGGCATGGATAGGGTCCCAATCAAACAAAGTTGTTGATTAGCCATTGAACCTTTCAGGTCATGTGATCAGTCACATTCCTGGAAGGAATTTCAAGATGTGGTAATGTATACGATGGATGAGTGTACATATATATATATATATATAAGTGTTTGTGTGTGTGGAGCTGCATGAGTATATAAGAGAGCTGTTGGTGTATGTAAGAAAGCTGTGTACAAGTATGTAGCAAAACAGTGCGTGTATGTAACAGAGGTGTGAGTGCATACTTCAAAGCTGTAGAAAAGCTATATGTGTTAGAACTGTGTGTATGGAGGAGAGTTGTGTGTGTATTTCGGAAAATTGCGTGTGTGATAGTAGTAGAGTTGTGTGTATGCAGGAGAGATGTGTGTATGTAGGAAAGAGGGTGGAAACTTATCAATGCTATAGGACCTATGCAAGAACCTAACATGATCAAATTTGACTCATGACAATACAGCTTTAAAAAATGCATTGGCAGCAATTGTACCGATCATCTACTTTCAATGAATTATCAGCAAATTGGTGAAAGTACACCTATTAAAAAAAAAATAACAGCCTCCTCCATATCCCCTCTAGCTGTCCTGTCCATCACCAAGATAGGTGCGTTTTCTGCCATTTTAGGTAGAAGTAATGTTCAACCAATTTGCTTCTAATTTAGACAAAGTAGTAGGAAAGTTTATCAAACAAACTCTACATATGAGCTCTATCTATTTTACAATACGTGTAATATGTATTCACAAAATGTCCATTTTCTATATGTGTGAACTTCACATCTTTTTTTTTTTTAGTAAGTTTTAGTGCATGATGAGGTGGTGTTTACCTATAGGATCCACCATCTCTTGGACTGGGCACCATTGATGGTATTTATTGGGCCCCACGTTCTTAAGTAAATCTCAATATTGCTTCAAAAAGGTAGCTATGCATATACAGTTTACAGACAGAATGTTAACATATTAAGCAAGAGTGTGACAACTTATCAGTGCTAAATGTGCCATAAAAAAACCCAGCATGTAAAATTCTTAGCTTTGACAAGTGACAACATATCTGGCAAAATGCATTGTAAACCAAATGTAATTTTTAGCTGCAGTAAATTTTAGACAATCAAAATGATGTTAAAATGTGTGCGTTTCTTACAGTCTAGAGGCTGCTTATTCTGATGGAGGAAAACACTGACAGCATCCTTCATGATCACTGAAAGAACTGTTCTCCTTTCTCCTGCCCCACACTGATCTATCTGATCGGTGCAGTGCAGGGGAGAAAGTCACCAGGACTTGCACGGATGTTGCGCATCCTGTGTAGCTGAAAAAACTTCTGCAAGACTAGCCCTTGGACCTCTTTATGAAAAGAAGAACGACACTCCTGATATGTGAGGTGGCATGGATAGGGTCCCAATCAAACAAAGTTGTTGATTAGCCATTGAACCTTTCAGGTCATGTGATCAGTCACATTCCTGGAAGGAATTTCAAGATGTGGTAATGTATACGATGGATGAGTGTACATATATATATATATATATATATATATATATATAAGTGTTTGTGTGTGTGGAGCTGCATGAGTATATAAGAGAGCTGTTGGTGTATGTAAGAAAGCTGTGTACAAGTATGTAGCAAAACAGTGCGTGTATGTAACAGAGGTGTGAGTGCATACTTCAAAGCTGTAGAAAAGCTATATGTGTTAGAACTGTGTTTGTGTATGGAGGAGAGTTGTGTGTGTATTTCGGAAAATTGCGTGTGTGATAGTAGTAGAGTTGTGTGTATGCAGGAGAGATGTGTGTATGTAGGAAAGAGGGTGGAAACTTATCAATGCTATAGGACCTATGCAAGAACCTAACATGATCAAATTTGACTCATGACAATACAGCTTTAAAAAATGCATTGGCAGCAATTGTACCGATCATCTACTTTCAATGAATTATCAGCAAATTGGTGAAAGTACACCTATTAAAAAAAAAATAACAGCCTCCTCCATATCCCCTCTAGCTGTCCTGTCCATCACCAAGATAGGTGCGTTTTCTGCCATTTTAGGTAGAAGTAATGTTCAACCAATTTGCTTCTAATTTAGACAAAGTAGTAGGAAAGTTTATCAAACAAACTCTACATATGAGCTCTATCTATTTTACAATACGTGTAATATGTATTCACAAAATGTCCATTTTCTATATGTGTGAACTTCACATCTTTTTTTTTTTTAGTAAGTTTTAGTGCATGATGAGGTGGTGTTTACCTATAGGATCCACCATCTTTTAGACTGGGCACCATTGATGGTATTTATTGGGCCCCACGTTCTTAAGTAAATCTCAATATTGCTTCAAAAAGGTAGCTATGCATATACAGTTTACAGACAGAATGTTAACATATTAAGCAAGAGTGTGACAACTTATCAGTGCTAAATGTGCCATAAAAAAAACCCAGCATGTAAAATTCTTAGCTTTGACAAGTGACAACATATCTGGCAAAATGCATTGTAAACCAAATGTAATTTTTAGCTGCAGTAAATTTTAGACAATCAAAATGATGTTAAAATGTGTGTGTTTCTTACAGTCTAGAGGCTGCTTATTCTGATGGAGGAAAACACTGACAGCATCCTTCATGATCACTGAAAGAACTGTTCTCCTTTCTCCTGCCCCACACTGATCTATCTGATCGGTGCAGTGCAGGGGAGAAAGTCACCAGGACTTGCACGGATGTTGCGCATCCTGTGTAGCTGAAAAAACTTCTGCAAGACTAGCCCTTGGACCTCTTTATGAAAAGAAGAACGACACTCCTGATATGTGAGGTGGCATGGATAGGGTCCCAATCAAACAAAGTTGTTGATTAGCCATTGAACCTTTCAGGTCATGTGATCAGTCACATTCCTGGAAGGAATTTCAAGATGTGGTAATGTATACGATGGATGAGTGTACATATATATATATATATATATATATATATAAGTGTTTGTGTGTGTGGAGCTGCATGAGTATATAAGAGAGCTGTTGGTGTATGTAAGAAAGCTGTGTACAAGTATGTAGCAAAACAGTGCGTGTATGTAACAGAGGTGTGAGTGCATACTTCAAAGCTGTAGAAAAGCTATATGTGTTAGAACTGTGTTTGTGTATGGAGGAGAGTTGTGTGTGTATTTCGGAAAATTGCGTGTGTGATAGTAGTAGAGTTGTGTGTATGCAGGAGAGATGTGTGTATGTAGGAAAGAGGGTGGAAACTTATCAATGCTATAGGACCTATGCAAGAACCTAACATGATCAAATTTGACTCATGACAATACAGCTTTAAAAAATGCATTGGCAGCAATTGTACCGATCATCTACTTTCAATGAATTATCAGCAAATTGGTGATAGTACACCTATTAAAAAAAAAATAACAGCCTCCTCCATATCCCCTCTAGCTGTCCTGTCCATCACCAAGATAGGTGCGTTTTCTGCCATTTTAGGTAGAAGTAATGTTCAACCAATTTGCTTCTAATTTAGACAAAGTAGTAGGAAAGTTTATCAAACAAACTCTACATATGAGCTCTATCTATTTTACAATACGTGTAATATGTATTCACAAAATGTCCATTTTCTATATGTGTGAACTTCACATCTTTTTTTTTTTTAGTAAGTTTTAGTGCATGATGAGGTGGTGTTTACCTATAGGATCCACCATCTCTTGGACTGGGCACCATTGATGGTATTTATTGGGCCCCACGTTCTTAAGTAAATCTCAATATTGCTTCAAAAAGGTAGCTATGCATATACAGTTTACAGACAGAATGTTAACATATTAAGCAAGAGTGTGACAACTTATCAGTGCTAAATGTGCCATAAAAAAACCCAGCATGTAAAATTCTTAGCTTTGACAAGTGACAACATATCTGGCAAAATGCATTGTAAACCAAATGTAATTTTTAGCTGCAGTAAATTTTAGACAATCAAAATGATGTTAAAATGTGTGCGTTTCTTACAGTCTAGAGGCTGCTTATTCTGATGGAGGAAAACACTGACAGCATCCTTCATGATCACTGAAAGAACTGTTCTCCTTTCTCCTGCCCCACACTGATCTATCTGATCGGTGCAGTGCAGGGGAGAAAGTCACCAGGACTTGCACGGATGTTGCGCATCCTGTGTAGCTGAAAAAACTTCTGCAAGACTAGCCCTTGGACCTCTTTATGAAAAGAAGAACGACACTCCTGATATGTGAGGTGGCATGGATAGGGTCCCAATCAAACAAAGTTGTTGATTAGCCATTGAACCTTTCAGGTCATGTGATCAGTCACATTCCTGGAAGGAATTTCAAGATGTGGTAATGTATACGATGGATGAGTGTACATATATATATATATATATATATATATATATAAGTGTTTGTGTGTGTGGAGCTGCATGAGTATATAAGAGAGCTGTTGGTGTATGTAAGAAAGCTGTGTACAAGTATGTAGCAAAACAGTGCGTGTATGTAACAGAGGTGTGAGTGCATACTTCAAAGCTGTAGAAAAGCTATATGTGTTAGAACTGTGTTTGTGTATGGAGGAGAGTTGTGTGTGTATTTCGGAAAATTGCGTGTGTGATAGTAGTAGAGTTGTGTGTATGCAGGAGAGATGTGTGTATGTAGGAAAGAGGGTGGAAACTTATCAATGCTATAGGACCTATGCAAGAACCTAACATGATCAAATTTGACTCATGACAATACAGCTTTAAAAAATGCATTGGCAGCAATTGTACCGATCATCTACTTTCAATGAATTATCAGCAAATTGGTGATAGTACACCTATTAAAAAAAAAATAACAGCCTCCTCCATATCCCCTCTAGCTGTCCTGTCCATCACCAAGATAGGTGCGTTTTCTGCCATTTTAGGTAGAAGTAATGTTCAACCAATTTGCTTCTAATTTAGACAAAGTAGTAGGAAAGTTTATCAAACAAACTCTACATATGAGCTCTATCTATTTTACAATACGTGTAATATGTATTCACAAAATGTCCATTTTCTATATGTGTGAACTTCACATCTTTTTTTTTTTTAGTAAGTTTTAGTGCATGATGAGGTGGTGTTTACCTATAGGATCCACCATCTCTTGGACTGGGCACCATTGATGGTATTTATTGGGCCCCACGTTCTTAAGTAAATCTCAATATTGCTTCAAAAAGGTAGCTATGCATATACAGTTTACAGACAGAATGTTAACATATTAAGCAAGAGTGTGACAACTTATCAGTGCTAAATGTGCCATAAAAAAACCCAGCATGTAAAATTCTTAGCTTTGACAAGTGACAACATATCTGGCAAAATGCATTGTAAACCAAATGTAATTTTTAGCTGCAGTAAATTTTAGACAATCAAAATGATGTTAAAATGTGTGCGTTTCTTACAGTCTAGAGGCTGCTTATTCTGATGGAGGAAAACACTGACAGCATCCTTCATGATCACTGAAAGAACTGTTCTCCTTTCTCCTGCCCCACACTGATCTATCTGATCGGTGCAGTGCAGGGGAGAAAGTCACCAGGACTTGCACGGATGTTGCGCATCCTGTGTAGCTGAAAAAACTTCTGCAAGACTAGCCCTTGGACCTCTTTATGAAAAGAAGAACGACACTCCTGATATGTGAGGTGGCATGGATAGGGTCCCAATCAAACAAAGTTGTTGATTAGCCATTGAACCTTTCAGGTCATGTGATCAGTCACATTCCTGGAAGGAATTTCAAGATGTGGTAATGTATACGATGGATGAGTGTACATATATATATATATATATATATATATATATATATATAAGTGTTTGTGTGTGTGGAGCTGCATGAGTATATAAGAGAGCTGTTGGTGTATGTAAGAAAGCTGTGTACAAGTATGTAGCAAAACAGTGCGTGTATGTAACAGAGGTGTGAGTGCATACTTCAAAGCTGTAGAAAAGCTATATGTGTTAGAACTGTGTTTGTGTATGGAGGAGAGTTGTGTGTGTATTTCGGAAAATTGCGTGTGTGATAGTAGTAGAGTTGTGTGTATGCAGGAGAGATGTGTGTATGTAGGAAAGAGGGTGGAAACTTATCAATGCTATAGGACCTATGCAAGAACCTAACATGATCAAATTTGACTCATGACAATACAGCTTTAAAAAATGCATTGGCAGCAATTGTACCGATCATCTACTTTCAATGAATTATCAGCAAATTGGTGAAAGTACACCTATTAAAAAAAAAATAACAGCCTCCTCCATATCCCCTCTAGCTGTCCTGTCCATCACCAAGATAGGTGCGTTTTCTGCCATTTTAGGTAGAAGTAATGTTCAACCAATTTGCTTCTAATTTAGACAAAGTAGTAGGAAAGTTTATCAAACAAACTCTACATATGAGCTCTATCTATTTTACAATACGTGTAATATGTATTCACAAAATGTCCATTTTCTATATGTGTGAACTTCACATCTTTTTTTTTTTTAGTAAGTTTTAGTGCATGATGAGGTGGTGTTTACCTATAGGATCCACCATCTCTTGGACTGGGCACCATTGATGGTATTTATTGGGCCCCACGTTCTTAAGTAAATCTCAATATTGCTTCAAAAAGGTAGCTATGCATATACAGTTTACAGACAGAATGTTAACATATTAAGCAAGAGTGTGACAACTTATCAGTGCTAAATGTGCCATAAAAAAACCCAGCATGTAAAATTCTTAGCTTTGACAAGTGACAACATATCTGGCAAAATGCATTGTAAACCAAATGTAATTTTTAGCTGCAGTAAATTTTAGACAATCAAAATGATGTTAAAATGTGTGTGTTTCTTACAGTCTAGAGGCTGCTTATTCTGATGGAGGAAAACACTGACAGCATCCTTCATGATCACTGAAAGAACTGTTCTCCTTTCTCCTGCCCCACACTGATCTATCTGATCGGTGCAGTGCAGGGGAGAAAGTCACCAGGACTTGCACGGATGTTGCGCATCCTGTGTAGCTGAAAAAACTTCTGCAAGACTAGCCCTTGGACCTCTTTATGAAAAGAAGAACGACACTCCTGATATGTGAGGTGGCATGGATAGGGTCCCAATCAAACAAAGTTGTTGATTAGCCATTGAACCTTTCAGGTCATGTGATCAGTCACATTCCTGGAAGGAATTTCAAGATGTGGTAATGTATACGATGGATGAGTGTACATATATATATATATATATATATATATATAAGTGTTTGTGTGTGTGGAGCTGCATGAGTATATAAGAGAGCTGTTGGTGTATGTAAGAAAGCTGTGTACAAGTATGTAGCAAAACAGTGCGTGTATGTAACAGAGGTGTGAGTGCATACTTCAAAGCTGTAGAAAAGCTATATGTGTTAGAACTGTGTTTGTGTATGGAGGAGAGTTGTGTGTGTATTTCGGAAAATTGCGTGTGTGATAGTAGTAGAGTTGTGTGTATGCAGGAGAGATGTGTGTATGTAGGAAAGAGGGTGGAAACTTATCAATGCTATAGGACCTATGCAAGAACCTAACATGATCAAATTTGACTCATGACAATACAGCTTTAAAAAATGCATTGGCAGCAATTGTACCGATCATCTACTTTCAATGAATTATCAGCAAATTGGTGAAAGTACACCTATTAAAAAAAAAATAACAGCCTCCTCCATATCCCCTCTAGCTGTCCTGTCCATCACCAAGATAGGTGCGTTTTCTGCCATTTTAGGTAGAAGTAATGTTCAACCAATTTGCTTCTAATTTAGACAAAGTAGTAGGAAAGTTTATCAAACAAACTCTACATATGAGCTCTATCTATTTTACAATACGTGTAATATGTATTCACAAAATGTCCATTTTCTATATGTGTGAACTTCACATCTTTTTTTTTTTTAGTAAGTTTTAGTGCATGATGAGGTGGTGTTTACCTATAGGATCCACCATCTCTTGGACTGGGCACCATTGATGGTATTTATTGGGCCCCACGTTCTTAAGTAAATCTCAATATTGCTTCAAAAAGGTAGCTATGCATATACAGTTTACAGACAGAATGTTAACATATTAAGCAAGAGTGTGACAACTTATCAGTGCTAAATGTGCCATAAAAAAACCCAGCATGTAAAATTCTTAGCTTTGACAAGTGACAACATATCTGGCAAAATGCATTGTAAACCAAATGTAATTTTTAGCTGCAGTAAATTTTAGACAATCAAAATGATGTTAAAATGTGTGTGTTTCTTACAGTCTAGAGGCTGCTTATTCTGATGGAGGAAAACACTGACAGCATCCTTCATGATCACTGAAAGAACTGTTCTCCTTTCTCCTGCCCCACACTGATCTATCTGATCGGTGCAGTGCAGGGGAGAAAGTCACCAGGACTTGCACGGATGTTGCGCATCCTGTGTAGCTGAAAAAACTTCTGCAAGACTAGCCCTTGGACCTCTTTATGAAAAGAAGAACGACACTCCTGATATGTGAGGTGGCATGGATAGGGTCCCAATCAAACAAAGTTGTTGATTAGCCATTGAACCTTTCAGGTCATGTGATCAGTCACATTCCTGGAAGGAATTTCAAGATGTGGTAATGTATACGATGGATGAGTGTACATATATATCTATATATATATATATATATATATAAATAAGTGTTTGTGTGTGTGGAGCTGCATGAGTATATAAGAGAGCTGTTGGTGTATGTAAGAAAGCTGTGTACAAGTATGTAGCAAAACAGTGCGTGTATGTAACAGAGGTGTGAGTGCATACTTCAAAGCTGTAGAAAAGCTATATGTGTTAGAACTGTGTTTGTGTATGGAGGAGAGTTGTGTGTGTATTTCGGAAAATTGCGTGTGTGATAGTAGTAGAGTTGTGTGTATGCAGGAGAGATGTGTGTATGTAGGAAAGAGGGTGGAAACTTATCAATGCTATAGGACCTATGCAAGAACCTAACATGATCAAATTTGACTCATGACAATACAGCTTTAAAAAATGCATTGGCAGCAATTGTACCGATCATCTACTTTCAATGAATTATCAGCAAATTGGTGAAAGTACACCTATTAAAAAAAAAATAACAGCCTCCTCCATATCCCCTCTAGCTGTCCTGTCCATCACCAAGATAGGTGCGTTTTCTGCCATTTTAGGTAGAAGTAATGTTCAACCAATTTGCTTCTAATTTAGACAAAGTAGTAGGAAAGTTTATCAAACAAACTCTACATATGAGCTCTATCTATTTTACAATACGTGTAATATGTATTCACAAAATGTCCATTTTCTATATGTGTGAACTTCACATCTTTTTTTTTTTTAGTAAGTTTTAGTGCATGATGAGGTGGTGTTTACCTATAGGATCCACCATCTTTTAGACTGGGCACCATTGATGGTATTTATTGGGCCCCACGTTCTTAAGTAAATCTCAATATTGCTTCAAAAAGGTAGCTATGCATATACAGTTTACAGACAGAATGTTAACATATTAAGCAAGAGTGTGACAACTTATCAGTGCTAAATGTGCCATAAAAAAACCCAGCATGTAAAATTCTTAGCTTTGACAAGTGACAACATATCTGGCAAAATGCATTGTAAACCAAATGTAATTTTTAGCTGCAGTAAATTTTAGACAATCAAAATGATGTTAAAATGTGTGCGTTTCTTACAGTCTAGAGGCTGCTTATTCTGATGGAGGAAAACACTGACAGCATCCTTCATGATCACTGAAAGAACTGTTCTCCTTTCTCCTGCCCCACACTGATCTATCTGATCGGTGCAGTGCAGGGGAGAAAGTCACCAGGACTTGCACGGATGTTGCGCATCCTGTGTAGCTGAAAAAACTTCTGCAAGACTAGCCCTTGGACCTCTTTATGAAAAGAAGAACGACACTCCTGATATGTGAGGTGGCATGGATAGGGTCCCAATCAAACAAAGTTGTTGATTAGCCATTGAACCTTTCAGGTCATGTGATCAGTCACATTCCTGGAAGGAATTTCAAGATGTGGTAATGTATACGATGGATGAGTGTACATATATATATATATATATATATATATATATATATAAGTGTTTGTGTGTGTGGAGCTGCATGAGTATATAAGAGAGCTGTTGGTGTATGTAAGAAAGCTGTGTACAAGTATGTAGCAAAACAGTGCGTGTATGTAACAGAGGTGTGAGTGCATACTTCAAAGCTGTAGAAAAGCTATATGTGTTAGAACTGTGTTTGTGTATGGAGGAGAGTTGTGTGTGTATTTCGGAAAATTGCGTGTGTGATAGTAGTAGAGTTGTGTGTATGCAGGAGAGATGTGTGTATGTAGGAAAGAGGGTGGAAACTTATCAATGCTATAGGACCTATGCAAGAACCTAACATGATCAAATTTGACTCATGACAATACAGCTTTAAAAAATGCATTGGCAGCAATTGTACCGATCATCTACTTTCAATGAATTATCAGCAAATTGGTGAAAGTACACCTATTAAAAAAAAAATAACAGCCTCCTCCATATCCCCTCTAGCTGTCCTGTCCATCACCAAGATAGGTGCGTTTTCTGCCATTTTAGGTAGAAGTAATGTTCAACCAATTTGCTTCTAATTTAGACAAAGTAGTAGGAAAGTTTATCAAACAAACTCTACATATGAGCTCTATCTATTTTACAATACGTGTAATATGTATTCACAAAATGTCCATTTTCTATATGTGTGAACTTCACATCTTTTTTTTTTTTAGTAAGTTTTAGTGCATGATGAGGTGGTGTTTACCTATAGGATCCACCATCTTTTAGACTGGGCACCATTGATGGTATTTATTGGGCCCCACGTTCTTAAGTAAATCTCAATATTGCTTCAAAAAGGTAGCTATGCATATACAGTTTACAGACAGAATGTTAACATATTAAGCAAGAGTGTGACAACTTATCAGTGCTAAATGTGCCATAAAAAAACCCAGCATGTAAAATTCTTAGCTTTGACAAGTGACAACATATCTGGCAAAATGCATTGTAAACCAAATGTAATTTTTAGCTGCAGTAAATTTTAGACAATCAAAATGATGTTAAAATGTGTGCGTTTCTTACAGTCTAGAGGCTGCTTATTCTGATGGAGGAAAACACTGACAGCATCCTTCATGATCACTGAAAGAACTGTTCTCCTTTCTCCTGCCCCACACTGATCTATCTGATCGGTGCAGTGCAGGGGAGAAAGTCACCAGGACTTGCACGGATGTTGCGCATCCTGTGTAGCTGAAAAAACTTCTGCAAGACTAGCCCTTGGACCTCTTTATGAAAAGAAGAACGACACTCCTGATATGTGAGGTGGCATGGATAGGGTCCCAATCAAACAAAGTTGTTGATTAGCCATTGAACCTTTCAGGTCATGTGATCAGTCACATTCCTGGAAGGAATTTCAAGATGTGGTAATGTATACGATGGATGAGTGTACATATATATATATATATATATATATATATATATATATATATAAGTGTTTGTGTGTGTGGAGCTGCATGAGTATATAAGAGAGCTGTTGGTGTATGTAAGAAAGCTGTGTACAAGTATGTAGCAAAACAGTGCGTGTATGTAACAGAGGTGTGAGTGCATACTTCAAAGCTGTAGAAAAGCTATATGTGTTAGAACTGTGTTTGTGTATGGAGGAGAGTTGTGTGTGTATTTCGGAAAATTGCGTGTGTGATAGTAGTAGAGTTGTGTGTATGCAGGAGAGATGTGTGTATGTAGGAAAGAGGGTGGAAACTTATCAATGCTATAGGACCTATGCAAGAACCTAACATGATCAAATTTGACTCATGACAATACAGCTTTAAAAAATGCATTGGCAGCAATTGTACCGATCATCTACTTTCAATGAATTATCAGCAAATTGGTGAAAGTACACCTATTAAAAAAAAAATAACAGCCTCCTCCATATCCCCTCTAGCTGTCCTGTCCATCACCAAGATAGGTGCGTTTTCTGCCATTTTAGGTAGAAGTAATGTTCAACCAATTTGCTTCTAATTTAGACAAAGTAGTAGGAAAGTTTATCAAACAAACTCTACATATGAGCTCTATCTATTTTACAATACGTGTAATATGTATTCACAAAATGTCCATTTTCTATATGTGTGAACTTCACATCTTTTTTTTTTTTAGTAAGTTTTAGTGCATGATGAGGTGGTGTTTACCTATAGGATCCACCATCTCTTAGACTGGGCACCATTGATGGTATTTATTGGGCCCCACGTTCTTAAGTAAATCTCAATATTGCTTCAAAAAGGTAGCTATGCATATACAGTTTACAGACAGAATGTTAACATATTAAGCAAGAGTGTGACAACTTATCAGTGCTAAATGTGCCATAAAAAAAACCCAGCATGTAAAATTCTTAGCTTTGACAAGTGACAACATATCTGGCAAAATGCATTGTAAACCAAATGTAATTTTTAGCTGCAGTAAATTTTAGACAATCAAAATGATGTTAAAATGTGTGTGTTTCTTACAGTCTAGAGGCTGCTTATTCTGATGGAGGAAAACACTGACAGCATCCTTCATGATCACTGAAAGAACTGTTCTCCTTTCTCCTGCCCCACACTGATCTATCTGATCGGTGCAGTGCAGGGGAGAAAGTCACCAGGACTTGCACGGATGTTGCGCATCCTGTGTAGCTGAAAAAACTTCTGCAAGACTAGCCCTTGGACCTCTTTATGAAAAGAAGAACGACACTCCTGATATGTGAGGTGGCATGGATAGGGTCCCAATCAAACAAAGTTGTTGATTAGCCATTGAACCTTTCAGGTCATGTGATCAGTCACATTCCTGGAAGGAATTTCAAGATGTGGTAATGTATACGATGGATGAGTGTACATATATATCTATATATATATATATATATATATATATAAATAAGTGTTTGTGTGTGTGGAGCTGCATGAGTATATAAGAGAGCTGTTGGTGTATGTAAGAAAGCTGTGTACAAGTATGTAGCAAAACAGTGCGTGTATGTAACAGAGGTGTGAGTGCATACTTCAAAGCTGTAGAAAAGCTATATGTGTTAGAACTGTGTTTGTGTATGGAGGAGAGTTGTGTGTGTATTTCGGAAAATTGCGTGTGTGATAGTAGTAGAGTTGTGTGTATGCAGGAGAGATGTGTGTATGTAGGAAAGAGGGTGGAAACTTATCAATGCTATAGGACCTATGCAAGAACCTAACATGATCAAATTTGACTCATGACAATACAGCTTTAAAAAATGCATTGGCAGCAATTGTACCGATCATCTACTTTCAATGAATTATCAGCAAATTGGTGAAAGTACACCTATTAAAAAAAAAATAACAGCCTCCTCCATATCCCCTCTAGCTGTCCTGTCCATCACCAAGATAGGTGCGTTTTCTGCCATTTTAGGTAGAAGTAATGTTCAACCAATTTGCTTCTAATTTAGACAAAGTAGTAGGAAAGTTTATCAAACAAACTCTACATATGAGCTCTATCTATTTTACAATACGTGTAATATGTATTCACAAAATGTCCATTTTCTATATGTGTGAACTTCACATCTTTTTTTTTTTTAGTAAGTTTTAGTGCATGATGAGGTGGTGTTTACCTATAGGATCCACCATCTTTTAGACTGGGCACCATTGATGGTATTTATTGGGCCCCACGTTCTTAAGTAAATCTCAATATTGCTTCAAAAAGGTAGCTATGCATATACAGTTTACAGACAGAATGTTAACATATTAAGCAAGAGTGTGACAACTTATCAGTGCTAAATGTGCCATAAAAAAACCCAGCATGTAAAATTCTTAGCTTTGACAAGTGACAACATATCTGGCAAAATGCATTGTAAACCAAATGTAATTTTTAGCTGCAGTAAATTTTAGACAATCAAAATGATGTTAAAATGTGTGCGTTTCTTACAGTCTAGAGGCTGCTTATTCTGATGGAGGAAAACACTGACAGCATCCTTCATGATCACTGAAAGAACTGTTCTCCTTTCTCCTGCCCCACACTGATCTATCTGATCGGTGCAGTGCAGGGGAGAAAGTCACCAGGACTTGCACGGATGTTGCGCATCCTGTGTAGCTGAAAAAACTTCTGCAAGACTAGCCCTTGGACCTCTTTATGAAAAGAAGAACGACACTCCTGATATGTGAGGTGGCATGGATAGGGTCCCAATCAAACAAAGTTGTTGATTAGCCATTGAACCTTTCAGGTCATGTGATCAGTCACATTCCTGGAAGGAATTTCAAGATGTGGTAATGTATACGATGGATGAGTGTACATATATATATATATATATATATATATATATATATATAAGTGTTTGTGTGTGTGGAGCTGCATGAGTATATAAGAGAGCTGTTGGTGTATGTAAGAAAGCTGTGTACAAGTATGTAGCAAAACAGTGCGTGTATGTAACAGAGGTGTGAGTGCATACTTCAAAGCTGTAGAAAAGCTATATGTGTTAGAACTGTGTTTGTGTATGGAGGAGAGTTGTGTGTGTATTTCGGAAAATTGCGTGTGTGATAGTAGTAGAGTTGTGTGTATGCAGGAGAGATGTGTGTATGTAGGAAAGAGGGTGGAAACTTATCAATGCTATAGGACCTATGCAAGAACCTAACATGATCAAATTTGACTCATGACAATACAGCTTTAAAAAATGCATTGGCAGCAATTGTACCGATCATCTACTTTCAATGAATTATCAGCAAATTGGTGAAAGTACACCTATTAAAAAAAAAATAACAGCCTCCTCCATATCCCCTCTAGCTGTCCTGTCCATCACCAAGATAGGTGCGTTTTCTGCCATTTTAGGTAGAAGTAATGTTCAACCAATTTGCTTCTAATTTAGACAAAGTAGTAGGAAAGTTTATCAAACAAACTCTACATATGAGCTCTATCTATTTTACAATACGTGTAATATGTATTCACAAAATGTCCATTTTCTATATGTGTGAACTTCACATCTTTTTTTTTTTTAGTAAGTTTTAGTGCATGATGAGGTGGTGTTTACCTATAGGATCCACCATCTTTTAGACTGGGCACCATTGATGGTATTTATTGGGCCCCACGTTCTTAAGTAAATCTCAATATTGCTTCAAAAAGGTAGCTATGCATATACAGTTTACAGACAGAATGTTAACATATTAAGCAAGAGTGTGACAACTTATCAGTGCTAAATGTGCCATAAAAAAAACCCAGCATGTAAAATTCTTAGCTTTGACAAGTGACAACATATCTGGCAAAATGCATTGTAAACCAAATGTAATTTTTAGCTGCAGTAAATTTTAGACAATCAAAATGATGTTAAAATGTGTGTGTTTCTTACAGTCTAGAGGCTGCTTATTCTGATGGAGGAAAACACTGACAGCATCCTTCATGATCACTGAAAGAACTGTTCTCCTTTCTCCTGCCCCACACTGATCTATCTGATCGGTGCAGTGCAGGGGAGAAAGTCACCAGGACTTGCACGGATGTTGCGCATCCTGTGTAGCTGAAAAAACTTCTGCAAGACTAGCCCTTGGACCTCTTTATGAAAAGAAGAACGACACTCCTGATATGTGAGGTGGCATGGATAGGGTCCCAAACAAACAAAGTTGTTGATTAGCCATTGAACCTTTCAGGTCATGTGATCAGTCACATTCCTGGAAGGAATTTCAAGATGTGGTAATGTATACGATGGATGAGTGTACATATATATAATATATAAGTGTTTGTGTGTGTGGAGCTGCATGAGTATATAAGAGAGCTGTTGGTGTATGTAAGAAAGCTGTGTACAAGTATGTTGCAAAACAGTGCGTGTATGTAACAGAGGTGTGAGTGCATACTTCAAAGCTGTAGAAAAGCTATATGTGTTAGAACTGTGTTTGTGTATGGAGGAGAGTTGTGTGTGTATTTCGGAAAATTGCGTGTGTGATAGTAGTAGAGTTGTGTGTATGCAGGAGAGATGTGTGTATGTAGGAAAGAGGGTGGAAACTTATCAATGCTATAGGACCTATGCAAGAACCTAACATGATCAAATTTGACTCATGACAATACAGCTTTAAAAAATGCATTGGCAGCAATTGTACCGATCATCTACTTTCAATGAATTATCAGCAAATTGGTGAAAGTACACCTATTAAAAAAAAAATAACAGCCTCCTCCATATCCCCTCTAGCTGTCCTGTCCATCACCAAGATAGGTGCGTTTTCTGCCATTTTAGGTAGAAGTAATGTTCAACCAATTTGCTTCTAATTTAGACAAAGTAGTAGGAAAGTTTATCAAACAAACTCTACATATGAGCTCTATCTATTTTACAATACGTGTAATATGTATTCACAAAATGTCCATTTTCTATATGTGTGAACTTCACATCTTTTTTTTTTTTAGTAAGTTTTAGTGCATGATGAGGTGGTGTTTACCTATAGGATCCACCATCTCTTGGACTGGGCACCATTGATGGTATTTATTGGGCCCCACGTTCTTAAGTAAATCTCAATATTGCTTCAAAAAGGTAGCTATGCATATACAGTTTACAGACAGAATGTTAACATATTAAGCAAGAGTGTGACAACTTATCAGTGCTAAATGTGCCATAAAAAAACCCAGCATGTAAAATTCTTAGCTTTGACAAGTGACAACATATCTGGCAAAATGCATTGTAAACCAAATGTAATTTTTAGCTGCAGTAAATTTTAGACAATCAAAATGATGTTAAAATGTGTGTGTTTCTTACAGTCTAGAGGCTGCTTATTCTGATGGAGGAAAACACTGACAGCATCCTTCATGATCACTGAAAGAACTGTTCTCCTTTCTCCTGCCCCACACTGATCTATCTGATCGGTGCAGTGCAGGGGAGAAAGTCACCAGGACTTGCACGGATGTTGCGCATCCTGTGTAGCTGAAAAAACTTCTGCAAGACTAGCCCTTGGACCTCTTTATGAAAAGAAGAACGACACTCCTGATATGTGAGGTGGCATGGATAGGGTCCCAAACAAACAAAGTTGTTGATTAGCCATTGAACCTTTCAGGTCATGTGATCAGTCACATTCCTGGAAGGAATTTCAAGATGTGGTAATGTATACGATGGATGAGTGTACATATATATATATATATATATATATATATATATATATATATATATAAGTGTTTGTGTGTGTGGAGCTGCATGAGTATATAAGAGAGCTGTTGGTGTATGTAAGAAAGCTGTGTACAAGTATGTAGCAAAACAGTGCGTGTATGTAACAGAGGTGTGAGTGCATACTTCAAAGCTGTAGAAAAGCTATATGTGTTAGAACTGTGTTTGTGTATGGAGGAGAGTTGTGTGTGTATTTCGGAAAATTGCGTGTGTGATAGTAGTAGAGTTGTGTGTATGCAGGAGAGATGTGTGTATGTAGGAAAGAGGGTGGAAACTTATCAATGCTATAGGACCTATGCAAGAACCTAACATGATCAAATTTGACTCATGACAATACAGCTTTAAAAAATGCATTGGCAGCAATTGTACCGATCATCTACTTTCAATGAATTATCAGCAAATTGGTGAAAGTACACCTATTAAAAAAAAAATAACAGCCTCCTCCATATCCCCTCTAGCTGTCCTGTCCATCACCAAGATAGGTGCGTTTTCTGCCATTTTAGGTAGAAGTAATGTTCAACCAATTTGCTTCTAATTTAGACAAAGTAGTAGGAAAGTTTATCAAACAAACTCTACATATGAGCTCTATCTATTTTACAATACGTGTAATATGTATTCACAAAATGTCCATTTTCTATATGTGTGAACTTCACATCTTTTTTTTTTTTAGTAAGTTTTAGTGCATGATGAGGTGGTGTTTACCTATAGGATCCACCATCTCTTGGACTGGGCACCATTGATGGTATTTATTGGGCCCCACGTTCTTAAGTAAATCTCAATATTGCTTCAAAAAGGTAGCTATGCATATACAGTTTACAGACAGAATGTTAACATATTAAGCAAGAGTGTGACAACTTATCAGTGCTAAATGTGCCATAAAAAAACCCAGCATGTAAAATTCTTAGCTTTGACAAGTGACAACATATCTGGCAAAATGCATTGTAAACCAAATGTAATTTTTAGCTGCAGTAAATTTTAGACAATCAAAATGATGTTAAAATGTGTGTGTTTCTTACAGTCTAGAGGCTGCTTATTCTGATGGAGGAAAACACTGACAGCATCCTTCATGATCACTGAAAGAACTGTTCTCCTTTCTCCTGCCCCACACTGATCTATCTGATCGGTGCAGTGCAGGGGAGAAAGTCACCAGGACTTGCACGGATGTTGCGCATCCTGTGTAGCTGAAAAAACTTCTGCAAGACTAGCCCTTGGACCTCTTTATGAAAAGAAGAACGACACTCCTGATATGTGAGGTGGCATGGATAGGGTCCCAATCAAACAAAGTTGTTGATTAGCCATTGAACCTTTCAGGTCATGTGATCAGTCACATTCCTGGAAGGAATTTCAAGATGTGGTAATGTATACGATGGATGAGTGTACATATATATCTATATATATATATATATATATATAAATAAGTGTTTGTGTGTGTGGAGCTGCATGAGTATATAAGAGAGCTGTTGGTGTATGTAAGAAAGCTGTGTACAAGTATGTAGCAAAACAGTGCGTGTATGTAACAGAGGTGTGAGTGCATACTTCAAAGCTGTAGAAAAGCTATATGTGTTAGAACTGTGTTTGTGTATGGAGGAGAGTTGTGTGTGTATTTCGGAAAATTGCGTGTGTGATAGTAGTAGAGTTGTGTGTATGCAGGAGAGATGTGTGTATGTAGGAAAGAGGGTGGAAACTTATCAATGCTATAGGACCTATGCAAGAACCTAACATGATCAAATTTGACTCATGACAATACAGCTTTAAAAAATGCATTGGCAGCAATTGTACCGATCATCTACTTTCAATGAATTATCAGCAAATTGGTGAAAGTACACCTATTAAAAAAAAAATAACAGCCTCCTCCATATCCCCTCTAGCTGTCCTGTCCATCACCAAGATAGGTGCGTTTTCTGCCATTTTAGGTAGAAGTAATGTTCAACCAATTTGCTTCTAATTTAGACAAAGTAGTAGGAAAGTTTATCAAACAAACTCTACATATGAGCTCTATCTATTTTACAATACGTGTAATATGTATTCACAAAATGTCCATTTTCTATATGTGTGAACTTCACATCTTTTTTTTTTTTAGTAAGTTTTAGTGCATGATGAGGTGGTGTTTACCTATAGGATCCACCATCTTTTAGACTGGGCACCATTGATGGTATTTATTGGGCCCCACGTTCTTAAGTAAATCTCAATATTGCTTCAAAAAGGTAGCTATGCATATACAGTTTACAGACAGAATGTTAACATATTAAGCAAGAGTGTGACAACTTATCAGTGCTAAATGTGCCATAAAAAAACCCAGCATGTAAAATTCTTAGCTTTGACAAGTGACAACATATCTGGCAAAATGCATTGTAAACCAAATGTAATTTTTAGCTGCAGTAAATTTTAGACAATCAAAATGATGTTAAAATGTGTGCGTTTCTTACAGTCTAGAGGCTGCTTATTCTGATGGAGGAAAACACTGACAGCATCCTTCATGATCACTGAAAGAACTGTTCTCCTTTCTCCTGCCCCACACTGATCTATCTGATCGGTGCAGTGCAGGGGAGAAAGTCACCAGGACTTGCACGGATGTTGCGCATCCTGTGTAGCTGAAAAAACTTCTGCAAGACTAGCCCTTGGACCTCTTTATGAAAAGAAGAACGACACTCCTGATATGTGAGGTGGCATGGATAGGGTCCCAATCAAACAAAGTTGTTGATTAGCCATTGAACCTTTCAGGTCATGTGATCAGTCACATTCCTGGAAGGAATTTCAAGATGTGGTAATGTATACGATGGATGAGTGTACATATATATCTATATATATATATATATATATATAAATAAGTGTTTGTGTGTGTGGAGCTGCATGAGTATATAAGAGAGCTGTTGGTGTATGTAAGAAAGCTGTGTACAAGTATGTAGCAAAACAGTGCGTGTATGTAACAGAGGTGTGAGTGCATACTTCAAAGCTGTAGAAAAGCTATATGTGTTAGAACTGTGTTTGTGTATGGAGGAGAGTTGTGTGTGTATTTCGGAAAATTGCGTGTGTGATAGTAGTAGAGTTGTGTGTATGCAGGAGAGATGTGTGTATGTAGGAAAGAGGGTGGAAACTTATCAATGCTATAGGACCTATGCAAGAACCTAACATGATCAAATTTGACTCATGACAATACAGCTTTAAAAAATGCATTGGCAGCAATTGTACCGATCATCTACTTTCAATGAATTATCAGCAAATTGGTGAAAGTACACCTATTAAAAAAAAAATAACAGCCTCCTCCATATCCCCTCTAGCTGTCCTGTCCATCACCAAGATAGGTGCGTTTTCTGCCATTTTAGGTAGAAGTAATGTTCAACCAATTTGCTTCTAATTTAGACAAAGTAGTAGGAAAGTTTATCAAACAAACTCTACATATGAGCTCTATCTATTTTACAATACGTGTAATATGTATTCACAAAATGTCCATTTTCTATATGTGTGAACTTCACATCTTTTTTTTTTTTAGTAAGTTTTAGTGCATGATGAGGTGGTGTTTACCTATAGGATCCACCATCTTTTAGACTGGGCACCATTGATGGTATTTATTGGGCCCCACGTTCTTAAGTAAATCTCAATATTGCTTCAAAAAGGTAGCTATGCATATACAGTTTACAGACAGAATGTTAACATATTAAGCAAGAGTGTGACAACTTATCAGTGCTAAATGTGCCATAAAAAAACCCAGCATGTAAAATTCTTAGCTTTGACAAGTGACAACATATCTGGCAAAATGCATTGTAAACCAAATGTAATTTTTAGCTGCAGTAAATTTTAGACAATCAAAATGATGTTAAAATGTGTGCGTTTCTTACAGTCTAGAGGCTGCTTATTCTGATGGAGGAAAACACTGACAGCATCCTTCATGATCACTGAAAGAACTGTTCTCCTTTCTCCTGCCCCACACTGATCTATCTGATCGGTGCAGTGCAGGGGAGAAAGTCACCAGGACTTGCACGGATGTTGCGCATCCTGTGTAGCTGAAAAAACTTCTGCAAGACTAGCCCTTGGACCTCTTTATGAAAAGAAGAACGACACTCCTGATATGTGAGGTGGCATGGATAGGGTCCCAATCAAACAAAGTTGTTGATTAGCCATTGAACCTTTCAGGTCATGTGATCAGTCACATTCCTGGAAGGAATTTCAAGATGTGGTAATGTATACGATGGATGAGTGTACATATATATATATATATATATATATATATATATATAAGTGTTTGTGTGTGTGGAGCTGCATGAGTATATAAGAGAGCTGTTGGTGTATGTAAGAAAGCTGTGTACAAGTATGTAGCAAAACAGTGCGTGTATGTAACAGAGGTGTGAGTGCATACTTCAAAGCTGTAGAAAAGCTATATGTGTTAGAACTGTGTTTGTGTATGGAGGAGAGTTGTGTGTGTATTTCGGAAAATTGCGTGTGTGATAGTAGTAGAGTTGTGTGTATGCAGGAGAGATGTGTGTATGTAGGAAAGAGGGTGGAAACTTATCAATGCTATAGGACCTATGCAAGAACCTAACATGATCAAATTTGACTCATGACAATACAGCTTTAAAAAATGCATTGGCAGCAATTGTACCGATCATCTACTTTCAATGAATTATCAGCAAATTGGTGAAAGTACACCTATTAAAAAAAAAATAACAGCCTCCTCCATATCCCCTCTAGCTGTCCTGTCCATCACCAAGATAGGTGCGTTTTCTGCCATTTTAGGTAGAAGTAATGTTCAACCAATTTGCTTCTAATTTAGACAAAGTAGTAGGAAAGTTTATCAAACAAACTCTACATATGAGCTCTATCTATTTTACAATACGTGTAATATGTATTCACAAAATGTCCATTTTCTATATGTGTGAACTTCACATCTTTTTTTTTTTTAGTAAGTTTTAGTGCATGATGAGGTGGTGTTTACCTATAGGATCCACCATCTCTTGGACTGGGCACCATTGATGGTATTTATTGGGCCCCACGTTCTTAAGTAAATCTCAATATTGCTTCAAAAAGGTAGCTATGCATATACAGTTTACAGACAGAATGTTAACATATTAAGCAAGAGTGTGACAACTTATCAGTGCTAAATGTGCCATAAAAAAACCCAGCATGTAAAATTCTTAGCTTTGACAAGTGACAACATATCTGGCAAAATGCATTGTAAACCAAATGTAATTTTTAGCTGCAGTAAATTTTAGACAATCAAAATGATGTTAAAATGTGTGTGTTTCTTACAGTCTAGAGGCTGCTTATTCTGATGGAGGAAAACACTGACAGCATCCTTCATGATCACTGAAAGAACTGTTCTCCTTTCTCCTGCCCCACACTGATCTATCTGATCGGTGCAGTGCAGGGGAGAAAGTCACCAGGACTTGCACGGATGTTGCGCATCCTGTGTAGCTGAAAAAACTTCTGCAAGACTAGCCCTTGGACCTCTTTATGAAAAGAAGAACGACACTCCTGATATGTGAGGTGGCATGGATAGGGTCCCAAACAAACAAAGTTGTTGATTAGCCATTGAACCTTTCAGGTCATGTGATCAGTCACATTCCTGGAAGGAATTTCAAGATGTGGTAATGTATACGATGGATGAGTGTACATATATATCTATATATATATATATATATATATATATATATAAATAAGTGTTTGTGTGTGTGGAGCTGCATGAGTATATAAGAGAGCTGTTGGTGTATGTAAGAAAGCTGTGTACAAGTATGTAGCAAAACAGTGCGTGTATGTAACAGAGGTGTGAGTGCATACTTCAAAGCTGTAGAAAAGCTATATGTGTTAGAACTGTGTTTGTGTATGGAGGAGAGTTGTGTGTGTATTTCGGAAAATTGCGTGTGTGATAGTAGTAGAGTTGTGTGTATGCAGGAGAGATGTGTGTATGTAGGAAAGAGGGTGGAAACTTATCAATGCTATAGGACCTATGCAAGAACCTAACATGATCAAATTTGACTCATGACAATACAGCTTTAAAAAATGCATTGGCAGCAATTGTACCGATCATCTACTTTCAATGAATTATCAGCAAATTGGTGAAAGTACACCTATTAAAAAAAAAATAACAGCCTCCTCCATATCCCCTCTAGCTGTCCTGTCCATCACCAAGATAGGTGCGTTTTCTGCCATTTTAGGTAGAAGTAATGTTCAACCAATTTGCTTCTAATTTAGACAAAGTAGTAGGAAAGTTTATCAAACAAACTCTACATATGAGCTCTATCTATTTTACAATACGTGTAATATGTATTCACAAAATGTCCATTTTCTATATGTGTGAACTTCACATCTTTTTTTTTTTTAGTAAGTTTTAGTGCATGATGAGGTGGTGTTTACCTATAGGATCCACCATCTTTTAGACTGGGCACCATTGATGGTATTTATTGGGCCCCACGTTCTTAAGTAAATCTCAATATTGCTTCAAAAAGGTAGCTATGCATATACAGTTTACAGACAGAATGTTAACATATTAAGCAAGAGTGTGACAACTTATCAGTGCTAAATGTGCCATAAAAAAACCCAGCATGTAAAATTCTTAGCTTTGACAAGTGACAACATATCTGGCAAAATGCATTGTAAACCAAATGTAATTTTTAGCTGCAGTAAATTTTAGACAATCAAAATGATGTTAAAATGTGTGCGTTTCTTACAGTCTAGAGGCTGCTTATTCTGATGGAGGAAAACACTGACAGCATCCTTCATGATCACTGAAAGAACTGTTCTCCTTTCTCCTGCCCCACACTGATCTATCTGATCGGTGCAGTGCAGGGGAGAAAGTCACCAGGACTTGCACGGATGTTGCGCATCCTGTGTAGCTGAAAAAACTTCTGCAAGACTAGCCCTTGGACCTCTTTATGAAAAGAAGAACGACACTCCTGATATGTGAGGTGGCATGGATAGGGTCCCAAACAAACAAAGTTGTTGATTAGCCATTGAACCTTTCAGGTCATGTGATCAGTCACATTCCTGGAAGGAATTTCAAGATGTGGTAATGTATACGATGGATGAGTGTACATATATATCTATATATATATATATATATATATATATATATAAATAAGTGTTTGTGTGTGTGGAGCTGCATGAGTATATAAGAGAGCTGTTGGTGTATGTAAGAAAGCTGTGTACAAGTATGTAGCAAAACAGTGCGTGTATGTAACAGAGGTGTGAGTGCATACTTCAAAGCTGTAGAAAAGCTATATGTGTTAGAACTGTGTTTGTGTATGGAGGAGAGTTGTGTGTGTATTTCGGAAAATTGCGTGTGTGATAGTAGTAGAGTTGTGTGTATGCAGGAGAGATGTGTGTATGTAGGAAAGAGGGTGGAAACTTATCAATGCTATAGGACCTATGCAAGAACCTAACATGATCAAATTTGACTCATGACAATACAGCTTTAAAAAATGCATTGGCAGCAATTGTACCGATCATCTACTTTCAATGAATTATCAGCAAATTGGTGAAAGTACACCTATTAAAAAAAAAATAACAGCCTCCTCCATATCCCCTCTAGCTGTCCTGTCCATCACCAAGATAGGTGCGTTTTCTGCCATTTTAGGTAGAAGTAATGTTCAACCAATTTGCTTCTAATTTAGACAAAGTAGTAGGAAAGTTTATCAAACAAACTCTACATATGAGCTCTATCTATTTTACAATACGTGTAATATGTATTCACAAAATGTCCATTTTCTATATGTGTGAACTTCACATCTTTTTTTTTTTTAGTAAGTTTTAGTGCATGATGAGGTGGTGTTTACCTATAGGATCCACCATCTTTTAGACTGGGCACCATTGATGGTATTTATTGGGCCCCACGTTCTTAAGTAAATCTCAATATTGCTTCAAAAAGGTAGCTATGCATATACAGTTTACAGACAGAATGTTAACATATTAAGCAAGAGTGTGACAACTTATCAGTGCTAAATGTGCCATAAAAAAACCCAGCATGTAAAATTCTTAGCTTTGACAAGTGACAACATATCTGGCAAAATGCATTGTAAACCAAATGTAATTTTTAGCTGCAGTAAATTTTAGACAATCAAAATGATGTTAAAATGTGTGCGTTTCTTACAGTCTAGAGGCTGCTTATTCTGATGGAGGAAAACACTGACAGCATCCTTCATGATCACTGAAAGAACTGTTCTCCTTTCTCCTGCCCCACACTGATCTATCTGATCGGTGCAGTGCAGGGGAGAAAGTCACCAGGACTTGCACGGATGTTGCGCATCCTGTGTAGCTGAAAAAACTTCTGCAAGACTAGCCCTTGGACCTCTTTATGAAAAGAAGAACGACACTCCTGATATGTGAGGTGGCATGGATAGGGTCCCAATCAAACAAAGTTGTTGATTAGCCATTGAACCTTTCAGGTCATGTGATCAGTCACATTCCTGGAAGGAATTTCAAGATGTGGTAATGTATACGATGGATGAGTGTACATATATATATATATATATATATATATATATATATAAGTGTTTGTGTGTGTGGAGCTGCATGAGTATATAAGAGAGCTGTTGGTGTATGTAAGAAAGCTGTGTACAAGTATGTAGCAAAACAGTGCGTGTATGTAACAGAGGTGTGAGTGCATACTTCAAAGCTGTAGAAAAGCTATATGTGTTAGAACTGTGTTTGTGTATGGAGGAGAGTTGTGTGTGTATTTCGGAAAATTGCGTGTGTGATAGTAGTAGAGTTGTGTGTATGCAGGAGAGATGTGTGTATGTAGGAAAGAGGGTGGAAACTTATCAATGCTATAGGACCTATGCAAGAACCTAACATGATCAAATTTGACTCATGACAATACAGCTTTAAAAAATGCATTGGCAGCAATTGTACCGATCATCTACTTTCAATGAATTATCAGCAAATTGGTGAAAGTACACCTATTAAAAAAAAAATAACAGCCTCCTCCATATCCCCTCTAGCTGTCCTGTCCATCACCAAGATAGGTGCGTTTTCTGCCATTTTAGGTAGAAGTAATGTTCAACCAATTTGCTTCTAATTTAGACAAAGTAGTAGGAAAGTTTATCAAACAAACTCTACATATGAGCTCTATCTATTTTACAATACGTGTAATATGTATTCACAAAATGTCCATTTTCTATATGTGTGAACTTCACATCTTTTTTTTTTTTAGTAAGTTTTAGTGCATGATGAGGTGGTGTTTACCTATAGGATCCACCATCTTTTAGACTGGGCACCATTGATGGTATTTATTGGGCCCCACGTTCTTAAGTAAATCTCAATATTGCTTCAAAAAGGTAGCTATGCATATACAGTTTACAGACAGAATGTTAACATATTAAGCAAGAGTGTGACAACTTATCAGTGCTAAATGTGCCATAAAAAAAACCCAGCATGTAAAATTCTTAGCTTTGACAAGTGACAACATATCTGGCAAAATGCATTGTAAACCAAATGTAATTTTTAGCTGCAGTAAATTTTAGACAATCAAAATGATGTTAAAATGTGTGTGTTTCTTACAGTCTAGAGGCTGCTTATTCTGATGGAGGAAAACACTGACAGCATCCTTCATGATCACTGAAAGAACTGTTCTCCTTTCTCCTGCCCCACACTGATCTATCTGATCGGTGCAGTGCAGGGGAGAAAGTCACCAGGACTTGCACGGATGTTGCGCATCCTGTGTAGCTGAAAAAACTTCTGCAAGACTAGCCCTTGGACCTCTTTATGAAAAGAAGAACGACACTCCTGATATGTGAGGTGGCATGGATAGGGTCCCAAACAAACAAAGTTGTTGATTAGCCATTGAACCTTTCAGGTCATGTGATCAGTCACATTCCTGGAAGGAATTTCAAGATGTGGTAATGTATACGATGGATGAGTGTACATATATATATATATATATATATATATATATATAAGTGTTTGTGTGTGTGGAGCTGCATGAGTATATAAGAGAGCTGTTGGTGTATGTAAGAAAGCTGTGTACAAGTATGTAGCAAAACAGTGCGTGTATGTAACAGAGGTGTGAGTGCATACTTCAAAGCTGTAGAAAAGCTATATGTGTTAGAACTGTGTTTGTGTATGGAGGAGAGTTGTGTGTGTATTTCGGAAAATTGCGTGTGTGATAGTAGTAGAGTTGTGTGTATGCAGGAGAGATGTGTGTATGTAGGAAAGAGGGTGGAAACTTATCAATGCTATAGGACCTATGCAAGAACCTAACATGATCAAATTTGACTCATGACAATACAGCTTTAAAAAATGCATTGGCAGCAATTGTACCGATCATCTACTTTCAATGAATTATCAGCAAATTGGTGAAAGTACACCTATTAAAAAAAAAATAACAGCCTCCTCCATATCCCCTCTAGCTGTCCTGTCCATCACCAAGATAGGTGCGTTTTCTGCCATTTTAGGTAGAAGTAATGTTCAACCAATTTGCTTCTAATTTAGACAAAGTAGTAGGAAAGTTTATCAAACAAACTCTACATATGAGCTCTATCTATTTTACAATACGTGTAATATGTATTCACAAAATGTCCATTTTCTATATGTGTGAACTTCACATCTTTTTTTTTTTTAGTAAGTTTTAGTGCATGATGAGGTGGTGTTTACCTATAGGATCCACCATCTCTTGGACTGGGCACCATTGATGGTATTTATTGGGCCCCACGTTCTTAAGTAAATCTCAATATTGCTTCAAAAAGGTAGCTATGCATATACAGTTTACAGACAGAATGTTAACATATTAAGCAAGAGTGTGACAACTTATCAGTGCTAAATGTGCCATAAAAAAACCCAGCATGTAAAATTCTTAGCTTTGACAAGTGACAACATATCTGGCAAAATGCATTGTAAACCAAATGTAATTTTTAGCTGCAGTAAATTTTAGACAATCAAAATGATGTTAAAATGTGTGTGTTTCTTACAGTCTAGAGGCTGCTTATTCTGATGGAGGAAAACACTGACAGCATCCTTCATGATCACTGAAAGAACTGTTCTCCTTTCTCCTGCCCCACACTGATCTATCTGATCGGTGCAGTGCAGGGGAGAAAGTCACCAGGACTTGCACGGATGTTGCGCATCCTGTGTAGCTGAAAAAACTTCTGCAAGACTAGCCCTTGGACCTCTTTATGAAAAGAAGAACGACACTCCTGATATGTGAGGTGGCATGGATAGGGTCCCAAACAAACAAAGTTGTTGATTAGCCATTGAACCTTTCAGGTCATGTGATCAGTCACATTCCTGGAAGGAATTTCAAGATGTGGTAATGTATACGATGGATGAGTGTACATATATATATATATATATATATATATATATATAAGTGTTTGTGTGTGTGGAGCTGCATGAGTATATAAGAGAGCTGTTGGTGTATGTAAGAAAGCTGTGTACAAGTATGTAGCAAAACAGTGCGTGTATGTAACAGAGGTGTGAGTGCATACTTCAAAGCTGTATGTAACGGGTCCGGGAGGCGGAACCTCTGAACTACTATACAAGGGGGCGGCCCTTGTAAGGGAGCGGGTGGCAGTCTCTGGGTGAACGGACAGGGAGTTACGGCAAGTGATCAGGGCAGTCTCTGGGTAAGGGGTAGGTACGACCTGTGATGGCAGAGCCTCCGGGTAGGCTAGCAGGCAGGTGGTAGATGTGTGCTCCCAGGTGAGCAAGCGAGAGTCTCTGGAATAGCAGGTGGTCACGGCACGTGACGGCGGACCCTCCGGGCTGGCAGGCAGGTAGGTAACGGAGAAGCGCTCCCAGGTGAGCGGGCAAGAGTCTCTGGAATAGTTGATGGTCACCGCACGTGACAACGGGACCTCCGGGCTGGCAAGCAGGCAGGTAACGGAGATGCGCTCCCAGGTGAGCGGGCAAGAGTCTCTGAGATAGCTGGTGGTCACAGCACGTGACAACGGAGCCTCCGGGCTGGCAAGCAGGCAGATAACGGAGAAGCGCTCCCAGGTGAGCGGGCAGGCTGGTCCTTAGACAGACTGACAGGAGTAGTAAGGCAGACCGTCGGACCTCAGACTGGCAGACAGGTAACAAGTATTCAGACAGGAATCAGGCAGGTAACTGGCAGGTACTGGCAGGTAACTAGCAGGAAACTGGCAGGTAACTGGCAACGGAACCTGAGGGCTGAAGCACAGGTGAGACACAGGTGCAAACAACATTGCTCGGGCACCTCCATTTTGGAGGAGGTGCCTTATATATGATGAAGTCCTCCGGCCATTGGCCGGGGACTCTTTAGGGCGGCGCGCGCGGCCCCTTTAAGAGGAGGGGAGCGCGCGCGCGCGCGCCCTAAGCACAGGGGCCGGGAAGGAGCGCGCGCTGAGAGCAGAGCAGGAGGAGAACGCCGGGACGGAGCGCGCGCTGACAGCAGAGCGGGGGGAGGAAGCCGGGCACGGAGCAGAGCGGTGAGAGGAGCAGCGTCCCTGCCTAGCAGAGGGCAGGGACGCCGGCACTACAGTACCCCCCCCTTTAGGCCCCCCCTTTTTTAGGCCAGACAGAAATTTAGCTAGGATGAGAGGGGCATGGATGTTCTCCCGGGGCTCCCACGTTCTCTCCTCAGGACCAAACCCCTTCCAATCTACCAGGAAAAAGGTCTTTCCTCTTACCCTTTTGGTGGCAAGAATGTTCTCTACCTCAAACTCGTCCTCAGCAGAAACCGGAGCAGGAGGCGTACCTGTAGACTTGGAAAAAGAGTTAAGTACCACAGGTTTGAGGAGAGACACATGGAAGGAGTTAGGGATCCGTAAGTTGGCCGGGAGTTTCAATTTATAGGCCACCGGGTTGATCTGACTGATGACCTCCAGTGGGCCGATGAACCGAGGCCCTAACTTATAATAAGGGATCTTGAGCCGGACATATTTGGACGAGAGCCAGACTTTATCCCCAGGGCGGAATTGAGGAGGGTCCAGACGTTTTTTGTCAGCGTGTCTTTTCATACGCTCGGATGACAGAAGGAGTGCGGACCGGGTACTCTCCCATATGGAGGAAAATTTGTTAACAAGAGATTCCGCAGCCGGATTGTCCGCCGAGGTGGAGACGGGAAACGGGATCCGAGGATGCTGACCGTAGACTACAAAAAACGGGGATTTGGAGGAAGACTCGCTCTCGTGATTGTTGTACGAGAATTCGGCCCATGGCAGGAGATCCACCCAGTCAGAATGGTGGGCATTAACGAAGTGCCGAAGGTAACTGGTCAGGTTCTGATTGATCCGCTCCACTTGACCATTAGACTGTGGGTGGTAAGCGGAGGAGAAGTCCAGGGTGACGTCCAGCAATTTACAAGTGGCTCTCCAGAAACGGGAAGTGAACTGTACCCCACGATCCGACACGATGTGACGGGGCAGGCCATGAAGACGGAAGATGTGGCGGATAAAGTCTTTAGCCAGCTCGGGTGCAGACGGAAGACCTGGCAGTGGAATGAAGTGAGCCATCTTGGAGAAGCGGTCAGCGACCACCCAAATGACCGTACAACCGGCAGAGACGGGCAGATCAGTAATGAAGTCCATCGCTATATGCTGCCAGGGGGCAGCAGGTACTGGCAGAGGTAGGAGGCGGCCGGCCGGCAGGTGTCTCGGAACTTTGTTGCGGGCGCAGGACACACAGGCAGAAACAAAGTCTATTACATCCTTGTGCAGGTTAGGCCACCAGTAGTGCCGGGTAATAAGCTGGAGGGTCTTTTTCTGACCGGCGTGGCCAGCTAGTTTAGACGAATGACCCCAGTGTAGAATCTTCTCCCGATCAGGTACTGGTACGAACGTCTTACCAGGAGGAAGACGATTTAGACTCACGGGAGCCACCTGCATTACTCTGGCGGGATCGATGATATGTTTCGGATCCTCCTCGAGATCAGACACCAGAAAGGATCGAGACAAGGCATCCGCCTTGACGTTTTTGTCAGCCGGGCGAAAATGAAGGACAAAATCAAAACGAGCAAAAAACAAGGACCACCGGGCTTGGCGCGGGTTAAGTCTCTGGGCATGCTGGAGGTAAGCCAAGTTCTTGTGGTCAGTGTAAATTATTACCGGGTGAAGAGCCCCCTCGAGCAGGTAACGCCACTCCTCCAATGCCAGTTTGATGGCCAATAACTCTCGGTCTCCTATGGAATAGTTGCGCTCAGAGGAGGAGAAGAGTTTAGAGAAGAAGCCACAAGTTACCATCCTCCCGGAAGATGATTTTTGAGTAAGTACCGCTCCGGCTCCAGAGGAGGAGGCGTCAACTTCCAGGAAGAACTGCTTGTTGCCATCTGGGCGATGCAGCACCGGGGCGGAAGAGAAGGCCTGTTTAAGGGAAAGAAAGGCCTCCTCTGCTTCGGGTGGCCACTCTTTGGGATTAGTACCTTTACGGGTGAGCGCAGAAATTGGGGCCGTCCGGGAAGAGAAGTGTGGTATGAAGAGGCGGTAGTAGTTGGCGAAGCCCAGGAAACGCTGAATGGCCTTCAACCCCTCCGGTCGGGGCCATTTCTCGATGGCAGACAGTTTCTCAGGATCCATTTGAAGGCCGGTCTGAGAGATAATGTAGCCCAGAAACGGAAGCGAGGTCTGCTCAAAGAGGCACTTCTCAAATTTAGCGTAGAGATGGTTCTGCCTTAGCCTGAGCAGGACCTGACGAACGTCCCTCCGGTGAGTCTGGAGATCCGGAGAGAAGACCAAGATGTCGTCCAGGTACACCACTACGCAGGAGTAGAGAAGGTCCCGGAAGATGTCATTGACCAACTCTTGAAAGACGGCAGGAGCGTTACAGAGACCAAAGGGCATTACCAGGTATTCATAGTGGCCGTCCCGGGTGTTGAATGCCGTCTTCCATTCATCCCCCTGACGAATACGAACCAGGTTGTACGCCCCACGAAGGTCCAGTTTGGTGAAGATCCTAGCCCCCCTCAGACGATCAAATAATTCTGGAATGAGCGGAAGGGGGTACTTATTCTTCACCGTGATCAGGTTTAGGCCTCTATAGTCTATACAGGGACGGAGAGAGCCGTCCTTCTTTTTGACGAAAAAGAAGCCTGCTCCCGCCGGGGAGGTAGATTTCCGGATGAATCCTCTGGCCAGATTCTCCTCAATATATTCGGACATTGACCGGGTCTCAGCAGCGGATAAAGGATAGATACGCCCACGGGGAGGAGTAGTACCGGGTAGCAGATCGATGGGACAGTCGTATGGTCTATGTGGTGGTAATGTCTCTGCCTCCTTTTTATTAAAGACATCTGCATAAGACCAATAAGGAATCGGAAGTCCAGGTAGATTAGCTGGGGTAGGAGAGGGACGAACGGGATGGACGGGAACCAGGCAGATTTTATGACAGTCCTGTCCCCAGCGAAGGACCTCTCCGGTTTGCCAGTCTAGCACGGGTGCATGTCTCTGGAGCCAGGGCAGACCTAGCAAGAGGGCGTGAGAGAGTCCAGGCAGAACATGAAAGGAGATACTTTCAGAATGCAGCATTCCCACCTGCAGGGTAATGGATTCGGTGATGAGTTGAATGGGGCGAGGTAAGAGGCCCCCATCCACGGCAGCGACAGACAAGGGTACCGCCAGAGGTTTGGTGGGGATGCGGTATTTCTCAACCAGGGACTGTGAAATAAGGTTCCCGGCTGCTCCAGAGTCAAGTTGGGCTAGTTCGAAATAGCGGTTCTCCCCGTAGATGATCGAAACTGACAACAGCAGGGATGGAGAGGATTTATTCTTGTCTAGGTGGACCTCTCTGAGCGAACCTAGACACAGGCGTTTCCCGACCTCTCCGGGCAGGCACGGATCCGGTGCTCCTTACTGCCACAGTAGAAGCAGCTCCCCTCGGCACGGCGTGAGTCCTGACGGGTTTTGACCATCTTGGTCTGGTCGACCTGCATAGGCTCAGGAGAGTGTACCTGGGGAGAGATGGAGGGAATGACGGGTTTCTGGAAAGTAGGAGCTAAACGTGGAATCCTTCTCTCACGGGTGACCTCTTTGGCACGCTCCTGAAACCGTAGGTCAATTCGGGTGGCAAGAGTTATTAAGTCATCGAGAGTGGTAGGAATGTCCCGACCGGCAAGTTCATCTTTAATACGGCCGGACAGACCCTCCCAGAAGACGGAAACCAGAGCGTCGTTATCCCAGGCCAGCTCCGAGGCAAGGGTACGGAACCGTATGGCATATTGGCCCACGGTGAGACTCCCCTGACGGAGGCGTAGCAACGATGATGCAGATGAGGTCTTCCGTCCGGGTTCGTCGAAGACTTTCCGGAAAGCCGTGAGAAAAGCAGGCAAGTTGGACACCAGGGGGTCTCCTCTCTCCCATAGAGGATTCAGCCAGGCCAGGGCCTCCCCGGTGAGATGGGACATGATGAAGGCAATTTTGGCCCGGTCGGAGTTAAACTGGTAAGACAAAAGTTCAAAATGCAGGGTGCACTGATTCAAGAAGCCCCGAGCCTGGACGGGGTCGCCTCCGAAGCGAGGAGGTGCAGAAAGCCGGGGTCCGGGGTAGGATACCATAGTATTAGTGAGCAGCGGAGCCGCCGGATTGCAAGATATGGCACTGGCGGAGGTTGTTGGTGGATCAGACAGAGTGTTCAGGCGAGTATTAACATTCCGCAGGTGACCCAGGATGGCCTCCTGTTGGGACCTCTGACGGGACAGTTCAAGAGCGAGGTCCGAGAGCGAGGGAGCTTGGGTGCCACCGGGTTCCATGGCCCGAGCAAACTGTAACGGGTCCGGGAGGCGGAACCTCTGAACTACTATACAAGGGGGCGGCCCTTGTAAGGGAGCGGGTGGCAGTCTCTGGGTGAACGGACAGGGAGTTACGGCAAGTGATCAGGGCAGTCTCTGGGTAAGGGGTAGGTACGACCTGTGATGGCAGAGCCTCCGGGTAGGCTAGCAGGCAGGTGGTAGATGTGTGCTCCCAGGTGAGCAAGCGAGAGTCTCTGGAATAGCAGGTGGTCACGGCACGTGACGGCGGACCCTCCGGGCTGGCAGGCAGGTAGGTAACGGAGAAGCGCTCCCAGGTGAGCGGGCAAGAGTCTCTGGAATAGTTGATGGTCACCGCACGTGACAACGGGACCTCCGGGCTGGCAAGCAGGCAGGTAACGGAGATGCGCTCCCAGGTGAGCGGGCAAGAGTCTCTGAGATAGCTGGTGGTCACAGCACGTGACAACGGAGCCTCCGGGCTGGCAAGCAGGCAGATAACGGAGAAGCGCTCCCAGGTGAGCGGGCAGGCTGGTCCTTAGACAGACTGACAGGAGTAGTAAGGCAGACCGTCGGACCTCAGACTGGCAGACAGGTAACAAGTATTCAGACAGGAATCAGGCAGGTAACTGGCAGGTACTGGCAGGTAACTAGCAGGAAACTGGCAGGTAACTGGCAACGGAACCTGAGGGCTGAAGCACAGGTGAGACACAGGTGCAAACAACATTGCTCGGGCACCTCCATTTTGGAGGAGGTGCCTTATATATGATGAAGTCCTCCGGCCATTGGCCGGGGACTCTTTAGGGCGGCGCGCGCGGCCCCTTTAAGAGGAGGGGAGCGCGCGCGCGCGCGCCCTAAGCACAGAGGCCGGGAAGGAGCGCGCGCTGAGAGCAGAGCAGGAGGAGAACGCCGGGACGGAGCGCGCGCTGACAGCAGAGCGGGGGGAGGAAGCCGGGCACGGAGCAGAGCGGTGAGAGGAGCAGCGTCCCTGCCTAGCAGAGGGCAGGGACGCCGGCACTACACTGTAGAAAAGCTATATGTGTTAGAACTGTGTTTGTGTATGGAGGAGAGTTGTGTGTGTATTTCGGAAAATTGCGTGTGTGATAGTAGTAGAGTTGTGTGTATGCAGGAGAGATGTGTGTATGTAGGAAAGAGGGTGGAAACTTATCAATGCTATAGGACCTATGCAAGAACCTAACATGATCAAATTTGACTCATGACAATACAGCTTTAAAAAATGCATTGGCAGCAATTGTACCGATCATCTACTTTCAATGAATTATCAGCAAATTGGTGAAAGTACACCTATTAAAAAAAAAATAACAGCCTCCTCCATATCCCCTCTAGCTGTCCTGTCCATCACCAAGATAGGTGCGTTTTCTGCCATTTTAGGTAGAAGTAATGTTCAACCAATTTGCTTCTAATTTAGACAAAGTAGTAGGAAAGTTTATCAAACAAACTCTACATATGAGCTCTATCTATTTTACAATACGTGTAATATGTATTCACAAAATGTCCATTTTCTATATGTGTGAACTTCACATCTTTTTTTTTTTTAGTAAGTTTTAGTGCATGATGAGGTGGTGTTTACCTATAGGATCCACCATCTCTTGGACTGGGCACCATTGATGGTATTTATTGGGCCCCACGTTCTTAAGTAAATCTCAATATTGCTTCAAAAAGGTAGCTATGCATATACAGTTTACAGACAGAATGTTAACATATTAAGCAAGAGTGTGACAACTTATCAGTGCTAAATGTGCCATAAAAAAACCCAGCATGTAAAATTCTTAGCTTTGACAAGTGACAACATATCTGGCAAAATGCATTGTAAACCAAATGTAATTTTTAGCTGCAGTAAATTTTAGACAATCAAAATGATGTTAAAATGTGTGTGTTTCTTACAGTCTAGAGGCTGCTTATTCTGATGGAGGAAAACACTGACAGCATCCTTCATGATCACTGAAAGAACTGTTCTCCTTTCTCCTGCCCCACACTGATCTATCTGATCGGTGCAGTGCAGGGGAGAAAGTCACCAGGACTTGCACGGATGTTGCGCATCCTGTGTAGCTGAAAAAACTTCTGCAAGACTAGCCCTTGGACCTCTTTATGAAAAGAAGAACGACACTCCTGATATGTGAGGTGGCATGGATAGGGTCCCAAACAAACAAAGTTGTTGATTAGCCATTGAACCTTTCAGGTCATGTGATCAGTCACATTCCTGGAAGGAATTTCAAGATGTGGTAATGTATACGATGGATGAGTGTACATATATATATATATATATATATATATATATATATATATATAAGTGTTTGTGTGTGTGGAGCTGCATGAGTATATAAGAGAGCTGTTGGTGTATGTAAGAAAGCTGTGTACAAGTATGTAGCAAAACAGTGCGTGTATGTAACAGAGGTGTGAGTGCATACTTCAAAGCTGTAGAAAAGCTATATGTGTTAGAACTGTGTTTGTGTATGGAGGAGAGTTGTGTGTGTATTTCGGAAAATTGCGTGTGTGATAGTAGTAGAGTTGTGTGTATGCAGGAGAGATGTGTGTATGTAGGAAAGAGGGTGGAAACTTATCAATGCTATAGGACCTATGCAAGAACCTAACATGATCAAATTTGACTCATGACAATACAGCTTTAAAAAATGCATTGGCAGCAATTGTACCGATCATCTACTTTCAATGAATTATCAGCAAATTGGTGAAAGTACACCTATTAAAAAAAAAATAACAGCCTCCTCCATATCCCCTCTAGCTGTCCTGTCCATCACCAAGATAGGTGCGTTTTCTGCCATTTTAGGTAGAAGTAATGTTCAACCAATTTGCTTCTAATTTAGACAAAGTAGTAGGAAAGTTTATCAAACAAACTCTACATATGAGCTCTATCTATTTTACAATACGTGTAATATGTATTCACAAAATGTCCATTTTCTATATGTGTGAACTTCACATCTTTTTTTTTTTTAGTAAGTTTTAGTGCATGATGAGATGGTGTTTACCTATAGGATCCACCATCTCTTGGACTGGGCACCATTGATGGTATTTATTGGGCCCCACGTTCTTAAGTAAATCTCAATATTGCTTCAAAAAGGTAGCTATGCATATACAGTTTACAGACAGAATGTTAACATATTAAGCAAGAGTGTGACAACTTATCAGTGCTAAATGTGCCATAAAAAAACCCAGCATGTAAAATTCTTAGCTTTGACAAGTGACAACATATCTGGCAAAATGCATTGTAAACCAAATGTAATTTTTAGCTGCAGTAAATTTTAGACAATCAAAATGATGTTAAAATGTGTGTGTTTCTTACAGTCTAGAGGCTGCTTATTCTGATGGAGGAAAACACTGACAGCATCCTTCATGATCACTGAAAGAACTGTTCTCCTTTCTCCTGCCCCACACTGATCTATCTGATCGGTGCAGTGCAGGGGAGAAAGTCACCAGGACTTGCACGGATGTTGCGCATCCTGTGTAGCTGAAAAAACTTCTGCAAGACTAGCCCTTGGACCTCTTTATGAAAAGAAGAACGACACTCCTGATATGTGAGGTGGCATGGATAGGGTCCCAATCAAACAAAGTTGTTGATTAGCCATTGAACCTTTCAGGTCATGTGATCAGTCACATTCCTGGAAGGAATTTCAAGATGTGGTAATGTATACGATGGATGAGTGTACATATATATATATATATATATATATATAAGTGTTTGTGTGTGTGGAGCTGCATGAGTATATAAGAGAGCTGTTGGTGTATGTAAGAAAGCTGTGTACAAGTATGTAGCAAAACAGTGCGTGTATGTAACAGAGGTGTGAGTGCATACTTCAAAGCTGTAGAAAAGCTATATGTGTTAGAACTGTGTTTGTGTATGGAGGAGAGTTGTGTGTGTATTTCGGAAAATTGCGTGTGTGATAGTAGTAGAGTTGTGTGTATGCAGGAGAGATGTGTGTATGTAGGAAAGAGGGTGGAAACTTATCAATGCTATAGGACCTATGCAAGAACCTAACATGATCAAATTTGACTCATGACAATACAGCTTTAAAAAATGCATTGGCAGCAATTGTACCGATCATCTACTTTCAATGAATTATCAGCAAATTGGTGAAAGTACACCTATTAAAAAAAAAATAACAGCCTCCTCCATATCCCCTCTAGCTGTCCTGTCCATCACCAAGATAGGTGCGTTTTCTGCCATTTTAGGTAGAAGTAATGTTCAACCAATTTGCTTCTAATTTAGACAAAGTAGTAGGAAAGTTTATCAAACAAACTCTACATATGAGCTCTATCTATTTTACAATACGTGTAATATGTATTCACAAAATGTCCATTTTCTATATGTGTGAACTTCACATCTTTTTTTTTTTTAGTAAGTTTTAGTGCATGATGAGGTGGTGTTTACCTATAGGATCCACCATCTCTTGGACTGGGCACCATTGATGGTATTTATTGGGCCCCACGTTCTTAAGTAAATCTCAATATTGCTTCAAAAAGGTAGCTATGCATATACAGTTTACAGACAGAATGTTAACATATTAAGCAAGAGTGTGACAACTTATCAGTGCTAAATGTGCCATAAAAAAACCCAGCATGTAAAATTCTTAGCTTTGACAAGTGACAACATATCTGGCAAAATGCATTGTAAACCAAATGTAATTTTTAGCTGCAGTAAATTTTAGACAATCAAAATGATGTTAAAATGTGTGTGTTTCTTACAGTCTAGAGGCTGCTTATTCTGATGGAGGAAAACACTGACAGCATCCTTCATGATCACTGAAAGAACTGTTCTCCTTTCTCCTGCCCCACACTGATCTATCTGATCGGTGCAGTGCAGGGGAGAAAGTCACCAGGACTTGCACGGATGTTGCGCATCCTGTGTAGCTGAAAAAACTTCTGCAAGACTAGCCCTTGGACCTCTTTATGAAAAGAAGAACGACACTCCTGATATGTGAGGTGGCATGGATAGGGTCCCAATCAAACAAAGTTGTTGATTAGCCATTGAACCTTTCAGGTCATGTGATCAGTCACATTCCTGGAAGGAATTTCAAGATGTGGTAATGTATACGATGGATGAGTGTACATATATATATATATATATATATATATATAAGTGTTTGTGTGTGTGGAGCTGCATGAGTATATAAGAGAGCTGTTGGTGTATGTAAGAAAGCTGTGTACAAGTATGTAGCAAAACAGTGCGTGTATGTAACAGAGGTGTGAGTGCATACTTCAAAGCTGTAGAAAAGCTATATGTGTTAGAACTGTGTTTGTGTATGGAGGAGAGTTGTGTGTGTATTTCGGAAAATTGCGTGTGTGATAGTAGTAGAGTTGTGTGTATGCAGGAGAGATGTGTGTATGTAGGAAAGAGGGTGGAAACTTATCAATGCTATAGGACCTATGCAAGAACCTAACATGATCAAATTTGACTCATGACAATACAGCTTTAAAAAATGCATTGGCAGCAATTGTACCGATCATCTACTTTCAATGAATTATCAGCAAATTGGTGAAAGTACACCTATTAAAAAAAAAATAACAGCCTCCTCCATATCCCCTCTAGCTGTCCTGTCCATCACCAAGATAGGTGCGTTTTCTGCCATTTTAGGTAGAAGTAATGTTCAACCAATTTGCTTCTAATTTAGACAAAGTAGTAGGAAAGTTTATCAAACAAACTCTACATATGAGCTCTATCTATTTTACAATACGTGTAATATGTATTCACAAAATGTCCATTTTCTATATGTGTGAACTTCACATCTTTTTTTTTTTTAGTAAGTTTTAGTGCATGATGAGGTGGTGTTTACCTATAGGATCCACCATCTCTTGGACTGGGCACCATTGATGGTATTTATTGGGCCCCACGTTCTTAAGTAAATCTCAATATTGCTTCAAAAAGGTAGCTATGCATATACAGTTTACAGACAGAATGTTAACATATTAAGCAAGAGTGTGACAACTTATCAGTGCTAAATGTGCCATAAAAAAACCCAGCATGTAAAATTCTTAGCTTTGACAAGTGACAACATATCTGGCAAAATGCATTGTAAACCAAATGTAATTTTTAGCTGCAGTAAATTTTAGACAATCAAAATGATGTTAAAATGTGTGTGTTTCTTACAGTCTAGAGGCTGCTTATTCTGATGGAGGAAAACACTGACAGCATCCTTCATGATCACTGAAAGAACTGTTCTCCTTTCTCCTGCCCCACACTGATCTATCTGATCGGTGCAGTGCAGGGGAGAAAGTCACCAGGACTTGCACGGATGTTGCGCATCCTGTGTAGCTGAAAAAACTTCTGCAAGACTAGCCCTTGGACCTCTTTATGAAAAGAAGAACGACACTCCTGATATGTGAGGTGGCATGGATAGGGTCCCAATCAAACAAAGTTGTTGATTAGCCATTGAACCTTTCAGGTCATGTGATCAGTCACATTCCTGGAAGGAATTTCAAGATGTGGTAATGTATACGATGGATGAGTGTACATATATATATATATATATATATATATATATATAAGTGTTTGTGTGTGTGAAGCTGCATGAGTATATAAGAGAGCTGTTGGTGTATGTAAGAAAGCTGTGTACAAGTATGTAGCAAAACAGTGCGTGTATGTAACAGAGGTGTGAGTGCATACTTCAAAGCTGTAGAAAAGCTATATGTGTTAGAACTGTGTTTGTGTATGGAGGAGAGTTGTGTGTGTATTTTGGAAAATTGCGTGTGTGATAGTAGTAGAGTTGTGTGTATGCAGGAGAGATGTGTGTATGTAGGAAAGAGGGTGGAAACTTATCAATGCTATAGGACCTATGCAAGAACCTAACATGATCAAATTTGACTCATGACAATACAGCTTTAAAAAATGCATTGGCAGCAATTGTACCGATCATCTACTTTCAATGAATTATCAGCAAATTGGTGAAAGTACACCTATTAAAAAAAAAATAACAGCCTCCTCCATATCCCCTCTAGCTGTCCTGTCCATCACCAAGATAGGTGCGTTTTCTGCCATTTTAGGTAGAAGTAATGTTCAACCAATTTGCTTCTAATTTAGACAAAGTAGTAGGAAAGTTTATCAAACAAACTCTACATATGAGCTCTATCTATTTTACAATACGTGTAATATGTATTCACAAAATGTCCATCTTCTATATGTGTGAACTTCACATCTTTTTTTTTTTTAGTAAGTTTTAGTGCATGATGAGGTGGTGTTTACCTATAGGATCCACCATCTCTTGGACTGGGCACCATTGATGGTATTTATTGGGCCCCACGTTCTTAAGTAAATCTCAATATTGCTTCAAAAAGGTAGCTATGCATATACAGTTTACAGACAGAATGTTAACATATTAAGCAAGAGTGTGACAACTTATCAGTGCTAAATGTGCCATAAAAAAACCCAGCATGTAAAATTCTTAGCTTTGACAAGTGACAACATATCTGGCAAAATGCATTGTAAACCAAATGTAATTTTTAGCTGCAGTAAATTTTAGACAATCAAAATGATGTTAAAATGTGTGCGTTTCTTACAGTCTAGAGGCTGCTTATTCTGATGGAGGAAAACACTGACAGCATCCTTCATGATCACTGAAAGAACTGTTCTCCTTTCTCCTGCCCCACACTGATCTATCTGATCGGTGCAGTGCAGGGGAGAAAGTCACCAGGACTTGCACGGATGTTGCGCATCCTGTGTAGCTGAAAAAACTTCTGCAAGACTAGCCCTTGGACCTCTTTATGAAAAGAAGAACGACACTCCTGATATGTGAGGTGGCATGGATAGGGTCCCAATCAAACAAAGTTGTTGATTAGCCATTGAACCTTTCAGGTCATGTGATCAGTCACATTCCTGGAAGGAATTTCAAGATGTGGTAATGTATACGATGGATGAGTGTACATATATATATATATATATATATATATATAAGTGTTTGTGTGTGTGGAGCTGCATGAGTATATAAGAGAGCTGTTGGTGTATGTAAGAAAGCTGTGTACAAGTATGTAGCAAAACAGTACGTGTATGTAACAGAGGTGTGAGTGCATACTTCAAAGCTGTAGAAAAGCTATATGTGTTAGAACTGTGTTTGTGTATGGAGGAGAGTTGTGTGTGTATTTCGGAAAATTGCGTGTGTGATAGTAGTAGAGTTGTGTGTATGCAGGAGAGATGTGTGTATGTAGGAAAGAGGGTGGAAACTTATCAATGCTATAGGACCTATGCAAGAACCTAACATGATCAAATTTGACTCATGACAATACAGCTTTAAAAAATGCATTGGCAGCAATTGTACCGATCATCTACTTTCAATGAATTATCAGCAAATTGGTGAAAGTACACCTATTAAAAAAAAAATAACAGCCTCCTCCATATCCCCTCTAGCTGTCCTGTCCATCACCAAGATAGGTGCGTTTTCTGCCATTTTAGGTAGAAGTAATGTTCAACCAATTTGCTTCTAATTTAGACAAAGTAGTAGGAAAGTTTATCAAACAAACTCTACATATGAGCTCTATCTATTTTACAATACGTGTAATATGTATTCACAAAATGTCCATTTTCTATATGTGTGAACTTCACATCTTTTTTTTTTTTAGTAAGTTTTAGTGCATGATGAGGTGGTGTTTACCTATAGGATCCACCATCTCTTAGACTGGGCACCATTGATGGTATTTATTGGGCCCCACGTTCTTAAGTAAATCTCAATATTGCTTCAAAAAGGTAGCTATGCATATACAGTTTACAGACAGAATGTTAACATATTAAGCAAGAGTGTGACAACTTATCAGTGCTAAATGTGCCATAAAAAAAACCCAGCATGTAAAATTCTTAGCTTTGACAAGTGACAACATATCTGGCAAAATGCATTGTAAACCAAATGTAATTTTTAGCTGCAGTAAATTTTAGACAATCAAAATGATGTTAAAATGTGTGTGTTTCTTACAGTCTAGAGGCTGCTTATTCTGATGGAGGAAAACACTGACAGCATCCTTCATGATCACTGAAAGAACTGTTCTCCTTTCTCCTGCCCCACACTGATCTATCTGATCGGTGCAGTGCAGGGGAGAAAGTCACCAGGACTTGCACGGATGTTGCGCATCCTGTGTAGCTGAAAAAACTTCTGCAAGACTAGCCCTTGGACCTCTTTATGAAAAGAAGAACGACACTCCTGATATGTGAGGTGGCATGGATAGGGTCCCAATCAAACAAAGTTGTTGATTAGCCATTGAACCTTTCAGGTCATGTGATCAGTCACATTCCTGGAAGGAATTTCAAGATGTGGTAATGTATACGATGGATGAGTGTACATATATATCTATATATATATATATATATATATATATATAAGTGTTTGTGTGTGTGGAGCTGCATGAGTATATAAGAGAGCTGTTGGTGTATGTAAGAAAGCTGTGTACAAGTATGTAGCAAAACAGTGCGTGTATGTAACAGAGGTGTGAGTGCATACTTCAAAGCTGTAGAAAAGCTATATGTGTTAGAACTGTGTTTGTGTATGGAGGAGAGTTGTGTGTGTATTTCGGAAAATTGCGTGTGTGATAGTAGTAGAGTTGTGTGTATGCAGGAGAGATGTGTGTATGTAGGAAAGAGGGTGGAAACTTATCAATGCTATAGGACCTATGCAAGAACCTAACATGATCAAATTTGACTCATGACAATACAGCTTTAAAAAATGCATTGGCAGCAATTGTACCGATCATCTACTTTCAATGAATTATCAGCAAATTGGTGAAAGTACACCTATTAAAAAAAAAATAACAGCCTCCTCCATATCCCCTCTAGCTGTCCTGTCCATCACCAAGATAGGTGCGTTTTCTGCCATTTTAGGTAGAAGTAATGTTCAACCAATTTGCTTCTAATTTAGACAAAGTAGTAGGAAAGTTTATCAAACAAACTCTACATATGAGCTCTATCTATTTTACAATACGTGTAATATGTATTCACAAAATGTCCATTTTCTATATGTGTGAACTTCACATCTTTTTTTTTTTTAGTAAGTTTTAGTGCATGATGAGGTGGTGTTTACCTATAGGATCCACCATCTTTTAGACTGGGCACCATTGATGGTATTTATTGGGCCCCACGTTCTTAAGTAAATCTCAATATTGCTTCAAAAAGGTAGCTATGCATATACAGTTTACAGACAGAATGTTAACATATTAAGCAAGAGTGTGACAACTTATCAGTGCTAAATGTGCCATAAAAAAAACCCAGCATGTAAAATTCTTAGCTTTGACAAGTGACAACATATCTGGCAAAATGCATTGTAAACCAAATGTAATTTTTAGCTGCAGTAAATTTTGGACAATCAAAATGATGTTAAAATGTGTGTGTTTCTTACAGTCTAGAGGCTGCTTATTCTGATGGAGGAAAACACTGACAGCATCCTTCATGATCACTGAAAGAACTGTTCTCCTTTCTCCTGCCCCACACTGATCTATCTGATCGGTGCAGTGCAGGGGAGAAAGTCACCAGGACTTGCACGGATGTTGCGCATCCTGTGTAGCTGAAAAAACTTCTGCAAGACTAGCCCTTGGACCTCTTTATGAAAAGAAGAACGACACTCCTGATATGTGAGGTGGCATGGATAGGGTCCCAAACAAACAAAGTTGTTGATTAGCCATTGAACCTTTCAGGTCATGTGATCAGTCACATTCCTGGAAGGAATTTCAAGATGTGGTAATGTATACGATGGATGAGTGTACATATATATATATATATATATATATATATATATATAAGTGTTTGTGTGTGTGGAGCTGCATGAGTATATAAGAGAGCTGTTGGTGTATGTAAGAAAGCTGTGTACAAGTATGTAGCAAAACAGTGCGTGTATGTAACAGAGGTGTGAGTGCATACTTCAAAGCTGTAGAAAAGCTATATGTGTTAGAACTGTGTTTGTGTATGGAGGAGAGTTGTGTGTGTATTTCGGAAAATTGCGTGTGTGATAGTAGTAGAGTTGTGTGTATGCAGGAGAGATGTGTGTATGTAGGAAAGAGGGTGGAAACTTATCAATGCTATAGGACCTATGCAAGAACCTAACATGATCAAATTTGACTCATGACAATACAGCTTTAAAAAATGCATTGGCAGCAATTGTACCGATCATCTACTTTCAATGAATTATCAGCAAATTGGTGAAAGTACACCTATTAAAAAAAAAATAACAGCCTCCTCCATATCCCCTCTAGCTGTCCTGTCCATCACCAAGATAGGTGCGTTTTCTGCCATTTTAGGTAGAAGTAATGTTCAACCAATTTGCTTCTAATTTAGACAAAGTAGTAGGAAAGTTTATCAAACAAACTCTACATATGAGCTCTATCTATTTTACAATACGTGTAATATGTATTCACAAAATGTCCATTTTCTATATGTGTGAACTTCACATCTTTTTTTTTTTTAGTAAGTTTTAGTGCATGATGAGGTGGTGTTTACCTATAGGATCCACCATCTCTTGGACTGGGCACCATTGATGGTATTTATTGGGCCCCACGTTCTTAAGTAAATCTCAATATTGCTTCAAAAAGGTAGCTATGCATATACAGTTTACAGACAGAATGTTAACATATTAAGCAAGAGTGTGACAACTTATCAGTGCTAAATGTGCCATAAAAAAACCCAGCATGTAAAATTCTTAGCTTTGACAAGTGACAACATATCTGGCAAAATGCATTGTAAACCAAATGTAATTTTTAGCTGCAGTAAATTTTAGACAATCAAAATGATGTTAAAATGTGTGTGTTTCTTACAGTCTAGAGGCTGCTTATTCTGATGGAGGAAAACACTGACAGCATCCTTCATGATCACTGAAAGAACTGTTCTCCTTTCTCCTGCCCCACACTGATCTATCTGATCGGTGCAGTGCAGGGGAGAAAGTCACCAGGACTTGCACGGATGTTGCGCATCCTGTGTAGCTGAAAAAACTTCTGCAAGACTAGCCCTTGGACCTCTTTATGAAAAGAAGAACGACACTCCTGATATGTGAGGTGGCATGGATAGGGTCCCAATCAAACAAAGTTGTTGATTAGCCATTGAACCTTTCAGGTCATGTGATCAGTCACATTCCTGGAAGGAATTTCAAGATGTGGTAATGTATACGATGGATGAGTGTACATATATATATATATATATATATATAAGTGTTTGTGTGTGTGGAGCTGCATGAGTATATAAGAGAGCTGTTGGTGTATGTAAGAAAGCTGTGTACAAGTATGTAGCAAAACAGTGCGTGTATGTAACAGAGGTGTGAGTGCATACTTCAAAGCTGTAGAAAAGCTATATGTGTTAGAACTGTGTTTGTGTATGGAGGAGAGTTGTGTGTGTATTTCGGAAAATTGCGTGTGTGATAGTAGTAGAGTTGTGTGTATGCAGGAGAGATGTGTGTATGTAGGAAAGAGGGTGGAAACTTATCAATGCTATAGGACCTATGCAAGAACCTAACATGATCAAATTTGACTCATGACAATACAGCTTTAAAAAATGCATTGGCAGCAATTGTACCGATCATCTACTTTCAATGAATTATCAGCAAATTGGTGAAAGTACACCTATTAAAAAAAAAATAACAGCCTCCTCCATATCCCCTCTAGCTGTCCTGTCCATCACCAAGATAGGTGCGTTTTCTGCCATTTTAGGTAGAAGTAATGTTCAACCAATTTGCTTCTAATTTAGACAAAGTAGTAGGAAAGTTTATCAAACAAACTCTACATATGAGCTCTATCTATTTTACAATACGTGTAATATGTATTCACAAAATGTCCATTTTCTATATGTGTGAACTTCACATCTTTTTTTTTTTTAGTAAGTTTTAGTGCATGATGAGGTGGTGTTTACCTATAGGATCCACCATCTCTTGGACTGGGCACCATTGATGGTATTTATTGGGCCCCACGTTCTTAAGTAAATCTCAATATTGCTTCAAAAAGGTAGCTATGCATATACAGTTTACAGACAGAATGTTAACATATTAAGCAAGAGTGTGACAACTTATCAGTGCTAAATGTGCCATAAAAAAACCCAGCATGTAAAATTCTTAGCTTTGACAAGTGACAACATATCTGGCAAAATGCATTGTAAACCAAATGTAATTTTTAGCTGCAGTAAATTTTAGACAATCAAAATGATGTTAAAATGTGTGTGTTTCTTACAGTCTAGAGGCTGCTTATTCTGATGGAGGAAAACACTGACAGCATCCTTCATGATCACTGAAAGAACTGTTCTCCTTTCTCCTGCCCCACACTGATCTATCTGATCGGTGCAGTGCAGGGGAGAAAGTCACCAGGACTTGCACGGATGTTGCGCATCCTGTGTAGCTGAAAAAACTTCTGCAAGACTAGCCCTTGGACCTCTTTATGAAAAGAAGAACGACACTCCTGATATGTGAGGTGGCATGGATAGGGTCCCAATCAAACAAAGTTGTTGATTAGCCATTGAACCTTTCAGGTCATGTGATCAGTCACATTCCTGGAAGGAATTTCAAGATGTGGTAATGTATACGATGGATGAGTGTACATATATATATATATATATATATATATATAAGTGTTTGTGTGTGTGGAGCTGCATGAGTATATAAGAGAGCTGTTGGTGTATGTAAGAAAGCTGTGTACAAGTATGTAGCAAAACAGTGCGTGTATTTAACAGAGGTGTGAGTGCATACTTCAAAGCTGTAGAAAAGCTATATGTGTTAGAACTGTGTTTGTGTATGGAGGAGAGTTGTGTGTGTATTTCGGAAAATTGCGTGTGTGATAGTAGTAGAGTTGTGTGTATGCAGGAGAGATGTGTGTATGTAGGAAAGAGGGTGGAAACTTATCAATGCTATAGGACCTATGCAAGAACCTAACATGATCAAATTTGACTCATGACAATACAGCTTTAAAAAATGCATTGGCAGCAATTGTACCGATCATCTACTTTCAATGAATTATCAGCAAATTGGTGAAAGTACACCTATTAAAAAAAAAATAACAGCCTCCTCCATATCCCCTCTAGCTGTCCTGTCCATCACCAAGATAGGTGCGTTTTCTGCCATTTTAGGTAGAAGTAATGTTCAACCAATTTGCTTCTAATTTAGACAAAGTAGTAGGAAAGTTTATCAAACAAACTCTACATATGAGCTCTATCTATTTTACAATACGTGTAATATGTATTCACAAAATGTCCATTTTCTATATGTGTGAACTTCACATCTTTTTTTTTTTTAGTAAGTTTTAGTGCATGATGAGGTGGTGTTTACCTATAGGATCCACCATCTCTTGGACTGGGCACCATTGATGGTATTTATTGGGCCCCACGTTCTTAAGTAAATCTCAATATTGCTTCAAAAAGGTAGCTATGCATATACAGTTTACAGACAGAATGTTAACATATTAAGCAAGAGTGTGACAACTTATCAGTGCTAAATGTGCCATAAAAAAACCCAGCATGTAAAATTCTTAGCTTTGACAAGTGACAACATATCTGGCAAAATGCATTGTAAACCAAATGTAATTTTTAGCTGCAGTAAATTTTAGACAATCAAAATGATGTTAAAATGTGTGTGTTTCTTACAGTCTAGAGGCTGCTTATTCTGATGGAGGAAAACACTGACAGCATCCTTCATGATCACTGAAAGAACTGTTCTCCTTTCTCCTGCCCCACACTGATCTATCTGATCGGTGCAGTGCAGGGGAGAAAGTCACCAGGACTTGCACGGATGTTGCGCATCCTGTGTAGCTGAAAAAACTTCTGCAAGACTAGCCCTTGGACCTCTTTATGAAAAGAAGAACGACACTCCTGATATGTGAGGTGGCATGGATAGGGTCCCAATCAAACAAAGTTGTTGATTAGCCATTGAACCTTTCAGGTCATGTGATCAGTCACATTCCTGGAAGGAATTTCAAGATGTGGTAATGTATACGATGGATGAGTGTACATATATATATATATATATATATATATATAAGTGTTTGTGTGTGTGGAGCTGCATGAGTATATAAGAGAGCTGTTGGTGTATGTAAGAAAGCTGTGTACAAGTATGTAGCAAAACAGTGCGTGTATTTAACAGAGGTGTGAGTGCATACTTCAAAGCTGTAGAAAAGCTATATGTGTTAGAACTGTGTTTGTGTATGGAGGAGAGTTGTGTGTGTATTTCGGAAAATTGCGTGTGTGATAGTAGTAGAGTTGTGTGTATGCAGGAGAGATGTGTGTATGTAGGAAAGAGGGTGGAAACTTATCAATGCTATAGGACCTATGCAAGAACCTAACATGATCAAATTTGACTCATGACAATACAGCTTTAAAAAATGCATTGGCAGCAATTGTACCGATCATCTACTTTCAATGAATTATCAGCAAATTGGTGAAAGTACACCTATTAAAAAAAAAATAACAGCCTCCTCCATATCCCCTCTAGCTGTCCTGTCCATCACCAAGATAGGTGCGTTTTCTGCCATTTTAGGTAGAAGTAATGTTCAACCAATTTGCTTCTAATTTAGACAAAGTAGTAGGAAAGTTTATCAAACAAACTCTACATATGAGCTCTATCTATTTTACAATACGTGTAATATGTATTCACAAAATGTCCATTTTCTATATGTGTGAACTTCACATCTTTTTTTTTTTTAGTAAGTTTTAGTGCATGATGAGGTGGTGTTTACCTATAGGATCCACCATCTCTTGGACTGGGCACCATTGATGGTATTTATTGGGCCCCACGTTCTTAAGTAAATCTCAATATTGCTTCAAAAAGGTAGCTATGCATATACAGTTTACAGACAGAATGTTAACATATTAAGCAAGAGTGTGACAACTTATCAGTGCTAAATGTGCCATAAAAAAACCCAGCATGTAAAATTCTTAGCTTTGACAAGTGACAACATATCTGGCAAAATGCATTGTAAACCAAATGTAATTTTTAGCTGCAGTAAATTTTAGACAATCAAAATGATGTTAAAATGTGTGTGTTTCTTACAGTCTAGAGGCTGCTTATTCTGATGGAGGAAAACACTGACAGCATCCTTCATGATCACTGAAAGAACTGTTCTCCTTTCTCCTGCCCCACACTGATCTATCTGATCGGTGCAGTGCAGGGGAGAAAGTCACCAGGACTTGCACGGATGTTGCGCATCCTGTGTAGCTGAAAAAACTTCTGCAAGACTAGCCCTTGGACCTCTTTATGAAAAGAAGAACGACACTCCTGATATGTGAGGTGGCATGGATAGGGTCCCAATCAAACAAAGTTGTTGATTAGCCATTGAACCTTTCAGGTCATGTGATCAGTCACATTCCTGGAAGGAATTTCAAGATGTGGTAATGTATACGATGGATGAGTGTACATATATATATATATATATATATATATAAGTGTTTGTGTGTGTGGAGCTGCATGAGTATATAAGAGAGCTGTTGGTGTATGTAAGAAAGCTGTGTACAAGTATGTAGCAAAACAGTGCGTGTATGTAACAGAGGTGTGAGTGCATACTTCAAAGCTGTAGAAAAGCTATATGTGTTAGAACTGTGTTTGTGTATGGAGGAGAGTTGTGTGTGTATTTCGGAAAATTGCGTGTGTGATAGTAGTAGAGTTGTGTGTATGCAGGAGAGATGTGTGTATGTAGGAAAGAGGGTGGAAACTTATCAATGCTATAGGACCTATGCAAGAACCTAACATGATCAAATTTGACTCATGACAATACAGCTTTAAAAAATGCATTGGCAGCAATTGTACCGATCATCTACTTTCAATGAATTATCAGCAAATTGGTGAAAGTACACCTATTAAAAAAAAAATAACAGCCTCCTCCATATCCCCTCTAGCTGTCCTGTCCATCACCAAGATAGGTGCGTTTTCTGCCATTTTAGGTAGAAGTAATGTTCAACCAATTTGCTTCTAATTTAGACAAAGTAGTAGGAAAGTTTATCAAACAAACTCTACATATGAGCTCTATCTATTTTACAATACGTGTAATATGTATTCACAAAATGTCCATTTTCTATATGTGTGAACTTCACATCTTTTTTTTTTTTAGTAAGTTTTAGTGCATGATGAGGTGGTGTTTACCTATAGGATCCACCATCTCTTGGACTGGGCACCATTGATGGTATTTATTGGGCCCCACGTTCTTAAGTAAATCTCAATATTGCTTCAAAAAGGTAGCTATGCATATACAGTTTACAGACAGAATGTTAACATATTAAGCAAGAGTGTGACAACTTATCAGTGCTAAATGTGCCATAAAAAAACCCAGCATGTAAAATTCTTAGCTTTGACAAGTGACAACATATCTGGCAAAATGCATTGTAAACCAAATGTAATTTTTAGCTGCAGTAAATTTTAGACAATCAAAATGATGTTAAAATGTGTGTGTTTCTTACAGTCTAGAGGCTGCTTATTCTGATGGAGGAAAACACTGACAGCATCCTTCATGATCACTGAAAGAACTGTTCTCCTTTCTCCTGCCCCACACTGATCTATCTGATCGGTGCAGTGCAGGGGAGAAAGTCACCAGGACTTGCACGGATGTTGCGCATCCTGTGTAGCTGAAAAAACTTCTGCAAGACTAGCCCTTGGACCTCTTTATGAAAAGAAGAACGACACTCCTGATATGTGAGGTGGCATGGATAGGGTCCCAATCAAACAAAGTTGTTGATTAGCCATTGAACCTTTCAGGTCATGTGATCAGTCACATTCCTGGAAGGAATTTCAAGATGTGGTAATGTATACGATGGATGAGTGTACATATATATATATATATATATATATATAAGTGTTTGTGTGTGTGGAGCTGCATGAGTATATAAGAGAGCTGTTGGTGTATGTAAGAAAGCTGTGTACAAGTATGTAGCAAAACAGTGCGTGTATGTAACAGAGGTGTGAGTGCATACTTCAAAGCTGTAGAAAAGCTATATGTGTTAGAACTGTGTTTGTGTATGGAGGAGAGTTGTGTGTGTATTTCGGAAAATTGCGTGTGTGATAGTAGTAGAGTTGTGTGTATGCAGGAGAGATGTGTGTATGTAGGAAAGAGGGTGGAAACTTATCAATGCTATAGGACCTATGCAAGAACCTAACATGATCAAATTTGACTCATGACAATACAGCTTTAAAAAATGCATTGGCAGCAATTGTACCGATCATCTACTTTCAATGAATTATCAGCAAATTGGTGAAAGTACACCTATTAAAAAAAAAATAACAGCCTCCTCCATATCCCCTCTAGCTGTCCTGTCCATCACCAAGATAGGTGCGTTTTCTGCCATTTTAGGTAGAAGTAATGTTCAACCAATTTGCTTCTAATTTAGACAAAGTAGTAGGAAAGTTTATCAAACAAACTCTACATATGAGCTCTATCTATTTTACAATACGTGTAATATGTATTCACAAAATGTCCATTTTCTATGAACTTCACATCTTTTTTTTTTTTAGTAAGTTTTAGTGCATGATGAGGTGGTGTTTACCTATAGGATCCACCATCTCTTGGACTGGGCACCATTGATGGTATTTATTGGGCCCCACGTTCTTAAGTAAATCTCAATATTGCTTCAAAAAGGTAGCTATGCATATACAGTTTACAGACAGAATGTTAACATATTAAGCAAGAGTGTGACAACTTATCAGTGCTAAATGTGCCATAAAAAAACCCAGCATGTAAAATTCTTAGCTTTGACAAGTGACAACATATCTGGCAAAATGCATTGTAAACCAAATGTAATTTTTAGCTGCAGTAAATTTTAGACAATCAAAATGATGTTAAAATGTGTGTGTTTCTTACAGTCTAGAGGCTGCTTATTCTGATGGAGGAAAACACTGACAGCATCCTTCATGATCACTGAAAGAACTGTTCTCCTTTCTCCTGCCCCACACTGATCTATCTGATCGGTGCAGTGCAGGGGAGAAAGTCACCAGGACTTGCACGGATGTTGCGCATCCTGTGTAGCTGAAAAAACTTCTGCAAGACTAGCCCTTGGACCTCTTTATGAAAAGAAGAACGACACTCCTGATATGTGAGGTGGCATGGATAGGGTCCCAATCAAACAAAGTTGTTGATTAGCCATTGAACCTTTCAGGTCATGTGATCAGTCACATTCCTGGAAGGAATTTCAAGATGTGGTAATGTATACGATGGATGAGTGTACATATATATATATATATATATATATATAAGTGTTTGTGTGTGTGGAGCTGCATGAGTATATAAGAGAGCTGTTGGTGTATGTAAGAAAGCTGTGTACAAGTATGTAGCAAAACAGTGCGTGTATGTAACAGAGGTGTGAGTGCATACTTCAAAGCTGTAGAAAAGCTATATGTGTTAGAACTGTGTTTGTGTATGGAGGAGAGTTGTGTGTGTATTTCGGAAAATTGCGTGTGTGATAGTAGTAGAGTTGTGTGTATGCAGGAGAGATGTGTGTATGTAGGAAAGAGGGTGGAAACTTATCAATGCTATAGGACCTATGCAAGAACCTAACATGATCAAATTTGACTCATGACAATACAGCTTTAAAAAATGCATTGGCAGCAATTGTACCGATCATCTACTTTCAATGAATTATCAGCAAATTGGTGAAAGTACACCTATTAAAAAAAAAATAACAGCCTCCTCCATATCCCCTCTAGCTGTCCTGTCCATCACCAAGATAGGTGCGTTTTCTGCCATTTTAGGTAGAAGTAATGTTCAACCAATTTGCTTCTAATTTAGACAAAGTAGTAGGAAAGTTTATCAAACAAACTCTACATATGAGCTCTATCTATTTTACAATACGTGTAATATGTATTCACAAAATGTCCATTTTCTATATGTGTGAACTTCACATCTTTTTTTTTTTTAGTAAGTTTTAGTGCATGATGAGGTGGTGTTTACCTATAGGATCCACCATCTCTTGGACTGGGCACCATTGATGGTATTTATTGGGCCCCACGTTCTTAAGTAAATCTCAATATTGCTTCAAAAAGGTAGCTATGCATATACAGTTTACAGACAGAATGTTAACATATTAAGCAAGAGTGTGACAACTTATCAGTGCTAAATGTGCCATAAAAAAACCCAGCATGTAAAATTCTTAGCTTTGACAAGTGACAACATATCTGGCAAAATGCATTGTAAACCAAATGTAATTTTTAGCTGCAGTAAATTTTAGACAATCAAAATGATGTTAAAATGTGTGTGTTTCTTACAGTCTAGAGGCTGCTTATTCTGATGGAGGAAAACACTGACAGCATCCTTCATGATCACTGAAAGAACTGTTCTCCTTTCTCCTGCCCCACACTGATCTATCTGATCGGTGCAGTGCAGGGGAGAAAGTCACCAGGACTTGCACGGATGTTGCGCATCCTGTGTAGCTGAAAAAACTTCTGCAAGACTAGCCCTTGGACCTCTTTATGAAAAGAAGAACGACACTCCTGATATGTGAGGTGGCATGGATAGGGTCCCAATCAAACAAAGTTGTTGATTAGCCATTGAACCTTTCAGGTCATGTGATCAGTCACATTCCTGGAAGGAATTTCAAGATGTGGTAATGTATACGATGGATGAGTGTACATATATATATATATATATATATATATAAGTGTTTGTGTGTGTGGAGCTGCATGAGTATATAAGAGAGCTGTTGGTGTATGTAAGAAAGCTGTGTACAAGTATGTAGCAAAACAGTGCGTGTATGTAACAGAGGTGTGAGTGCATACTTCAAAGCTGTAGAAAAGCTATATGTGTTAGAACTGTGTTTGTGTATGGAGGAGAGTTGTGTGTGTATTTCGGAAAATTGCGTGTGTGATAGTAGTAGAGTTGTGTGTATGCAGGAGAGATGTGTGTATGTAGGAAAGAGGGTGGAAACTTATCAATGCTATAGGACCTATGCAAGAACCTAACATGATCAAATTTGACTCATGACAATACAGCTTTAAAAAATGCATTGGCAGCAATTGTACCGATCATCTACTTTCAATGAATTATCAGCAAATTGGTGAAAGTACACCTATTAAAAAAAAAATAACAGCCTCCTCCATATCCCCTCTAGCTGTCCTGTCCATCACCAAGATAGGTGCGTTTTCTGCCATTTTAGGTAGAAGTAATGTTCAACCAATTTGCTTCTAATTTAGACAAAGTAGTAGGAAAGTTTATCAAACAAACTCTACATATGAGCTCTATCTATTTTACAATACGTGTAATATGTATTCACAAAATGTCCATTTTCTATGAACTTCACATCTTTTTTTTTTTTAGTAAGTTTTAGTGCATGATGAGGTGGTGTTTACCTATAGGATCCACCATCTCTTGGACTGGGCACCATTGATGGTATTTATTGGGCCCCACGTTCTTAAGTAAATCTCAATATTGCTTCAAAAAGGTAGCTATGCATATACAGTTTACAGACAGAATGTTAACATATTAAGCAAGAGTGTGACAACTTATCAGTGCTAAATGTGCCATAAAAAAACCCAGCATGTAAAATTCTTAGCTTTGACAAGTGACAACATATCTGGCAAAATGCATTGTAAACCAAATGTAATTTTTAGCTGCAGTAAATTTTAGACAATCAAAATGATGTTAAAATGTGTGTGTTTCTTACAGTCTAGAGGCTGCTTATTCTGATGGAGGAAAACACTGACAGCATCCTTCATGATCACTGAAAGAACTGTTCTCCTTTCTCCTGCCCCACACTGATCTATCTGATCGGTGCAGTGCAGGGGAGAAAGTCACCAGGACTTGCACGGATGTTGCGCATCCTGTGTAGCTGAAAAAACTTCTGCAAGACTAGCCCTTGGACCTCTTTATGAAAAGAAGAACGACACTCCTGATATGTGAGGTGGCATGGATAGGGTCCCAATCAAACAAAGTTGTTGATTAGCCATTGAACCTTTCAGGTCATGTGATCAGTCACATTCCTGGAAGGAATTTCAAGATGTGGTAATGTATACGATGGATGAGTGTACATATATATATATATATATATATATATATATAAGTGTTTGTGTGTGTGGAGCTGCATGAGTATATAAGAGAGCTGTTGGTGTATGTAAGAAAGCTGTGTACAAGTATGTAGCAAAACAGTGCGTGTATGTAACAGAGGTGTGAGTGCATACTTCAAAGCTGTAGAAAAGCTATATGTGTTAGAACTGTGTTTGTGTATGGAGGAGAGTTGTGTGTGTATTTCGGAAAATTGCGTGTGTGATAGTAGTAGAGTTGTGTGTATGCAGGAGAGATGTGTGTATGTAGGAAAGAGGGTGGAAACTTATCAATGCTATAGGACCTATGCAAGAACCTAACATGATCAAATTTGACTCATGACAATACAGCTTTAAAAAATGCATTGGCAGCAATTGTACCGATCATCTACTTTCAATGAATTATCAGCAAATTGGTGAAAGTACACCTATTAAAAAAAAAATAACAGCCTCCTCCATATCCCCTCTAGCTGTCCTGTCCATCACCAAGATAGGTGCGTTTTCTGCCATTTTAGGTAGAAGTAATGTTCAACCAATTTGCTTCTAATTTAGACAAAGTAGTAGGAAAGTTTATCAAACAAACTCTACATATGAGCTCTATCTATTTTACAATACGTGTAATATGTATTCACAAAATGTCCATTTTCTATATGTGTGAACTTCACATCTTTTTTTTTTTTAGTAAGTTTTAGTGCATGATGAGGTGGTGTTTACCTATAGGATCCACCATCTCTTGGACTGGGCACCATTGATGGTATTTATTGGGCCCCACGTTCTTAAGTAAATCTCAATATTGCTTCAAAAAGGTAGCTATGCATATACAGTTTACAGACAGAATGTTAACATATTAAGCAAGAGTGTGACAACTTATCAGTGCTAAATGTGCCATAAAAAAACCCAGCATGTAAAATTCTTAGCTTTGACAAGTGACAACATATCTGGCAAAATGCATTGTAAACCAAATGTAATTTTTAGCTGCAGTAAATTTTAGACAATCAAAATGATGTTAAAATGTGTGTGTTTCTTACAGTCTAGAGGCTGCTTATTCTGATGGAGGAAAACACTGACAGCATCCTTCATGATCACTGAAAGAACTGTTCTCCTTTCTCCTGCCCCACACTGATCTATCTGATCGGTGCAGTGCAGGGGAGAAAGTCACCAGGACTTGCACGGATGTTGCGCATCCTGTGTAGCTGAAAAAACTTCTGCAAGACTAGCCCTTGGACCTCTTTATGAAAAGAAGAACGACACTCCTGATATGTGAGGTGGCATGGATAGGGTCCCAATCAAACAAAGTTGTTGATTAGCCATTGAACCTTTCAGGTCATGTGATCAGTCACATTCCTGGAAGGAATTTCAAGATGTGGTAATGTATACGATGGATGAGTGTACATATATATATATATATATATATATATATATATAAGTGTTTGTGTGTGGAGCTGCATGAGTATATAAGAGAGCTGTTGGTGTATGTAAGAAAGCTGTGTACAAGTATGTAGCAAAACAGTGCGTGTATGTAACAGAGGTGTGAGTGCATACTTCAAAGCTGTAGAAAAGCTATATGTGTTAGAACTGTGTTTGTGTATGGAGGAGAGTTGTGTGTGTATTTCGGAAAATTGCGTGTGTGATAGTAGTAGAGTTGTGTGTATGCAGGAGAGATGTGTGTATGTAGGAAAGAGGGTGGAAACTTATCAATGCTATAGGACCTATGCAAGAACCTAACATGATCAAATTTGACTCATGACAATACAGCTTTAAAAAATGCATTGGCAGCAATTGTACCGATCATCTACTTTCAATGAATTATCAGCAAATTGGTGAAAGTACACCTATTAAAAAAAAAATAACAGCCTCCTCCATATCCCCTCTAGCTGTCCTGTCCATCACCAAGATAGGTGCGTTTTCTGCCATTTTAGGTAGAAGTAATGTTCAACCAATTTGCTTCTAATTTAGACAAAGTAGTAGGAAAGTTTATCAAACAAACTCTACATATGAGCTCTATCTATTTTACAATACGTGTAATATGTATTCACAAAATGTCCATTTTCTATATGTGTGAACTTCACATCTTTTTTTTTTTTAGTAAGTTTTAGTGCATGATGAGGTGGTGTTTACCTATAGGATCCACCATCTCTTGGACTGGGCACCATTGATGGTATTTATTGGGCCCCACGTTCTTAAGTAAATCTCAATATTGCTTCAAAAAGGTAGCTATGCATATACAGTTTACAGACAGAATGTTAACATATTAAGCAAGAGTGTGACAACTTATCAGTGCTAAATGTGCCATAAAAAAACCCAGCATGTAAAATTCTTAGCTTTGACAAGTGACAACATATCTGGCAAAATGCATTGTAAACCAAATGTAATTTTTAGCTGCAGTAAATTTTAGACAATCAAAATGATGTTAAAATGTGTGTGTTTCTTACAGTCTAGAGGCTGCTTATTCTGATGGAGGAAAACACTGACAGCATCCTTCATGATCACTGAAAGAACTGTTCTCCTTTCTCCTGCCCCACACTGATCTATCTGATCGGTGCAGTGCAGGGGAGAAAGTCACCAGGACTTGCACGGATGTTGCGCATCCTGTGTAGCTGAAAAAACTTCTGCAAGACTAGCCCTTGGACCTCTTTATGAAAAGAAGAACGACACTCCTGATATGTGAGGTGGCATGGATAGGGTCCCAATCAAACAAAGTTGTTGATTAGCCATTGAACCTTTCAGGTCATGTGATCAGTCACATTCCTGGAAGGAATTTCAAGATGTGGTAATGTATACGATGGATGAGTGTACATATATATATATATATATATATATATATAAGTGTTTGTGTGTGTGGAGCTGCATGAGTATATAAGAGAGCTGTTGGTGTATGTAAGAAAGCTGTGTACAAGTATGTAGCAAAACAGTGCGTGTATGTAACAGAGGTGTGAGTGCATACTTCAAAGCTGTAGAAAAGCTATATGTGTTAGAACTGTGTTTGTGTATGGAGGAGAGTTGTGTGTGTATTTCGGAAAATTGCGTGTGTGATAGTAGTAGAGTTGTGTGTATGCAGGAGAGATGTGTGTATGTAGGAAAGAGGGTGGAAACTTATCAATGCTATAGGACCTATGCAAGAACCTAACATGATCAAATTTGACTCATGACAATACAGCTTTAAAAAATGCATTGGCAGCAATTGTACCGATCATCTACTTTCAATGAATTATCAGCAAATTGGTGAAAGTACACCTATTAAAAAAAAAATAACAGCCTCCTCCATATCCCCTCTAGCTGTCCTGTCCATCACCAAGATAGGTGCGTTTTCTGCCATTTTAGGTAGAAGTAATGTTCAACCAATTTGCTTCTAATTTAGACAAAGTAGTAGGAAAGTTTATCAAACAAACTCTACATATGAGCTCTATCTATTTTACAATACGTGTAATATGTATTCACAAAATGTCCATTTTCTATATGTGTGAACTTCACATCTTTTTTTTTTTTAGTAAGTTTTAGTGCATGATGAGGTGGTGTTTACCTATAGGATCCACCATCTCTTGGACTGGGCACCATTGATGGTATTTATTGGGCCCCACGTTCTTAAGTAAATCTCAATATTGCTTCAAAAAGGTAGCTATGCATATACAGTTTACAGACAGAATGTTAACATATTAAGCAAGAGTGTGACAACTTATCAGTGCTAAATGTGCCATAAAAAAACCCAGCATGTAAAATTCTTAGCTTTGACAAGTGACAACATATCTGGCAAAATGCATTGTAAACCAAATGTAATTTTTAGCTGCAGTAAATTTTAGACAATCAAAATGATGTTAAAATGTGTGTGTTTCTTACAGTCTAGAGGCTGCTTATTCTGATGGAGGAAAACACTGACAGCATCCTTCATGATCACTGAAAGAACTGTTCTCCTTTCTCCTGCCCCACACTGATCTATCTGATCGGTGCAGTGCAGGGGAGAAAGTCACCAGGACTTGCACGGATGTTGCGCATCCTGTGTAGCTGAAAAAACTTCTGCAAGACTAGCCCTTGGACCTCTTTATGAAAAGAAGAACGACACTCCTGATATGTGAGGTGGCATGGATAGGGTCCCAATCAAACAAAGTTGTTGATTAGCCATTGAACCTTTCAGGTCATGTGATCAGTCACATTCCTGGAAGGAATTTCAAGATGTGGTAATGTATACGATGGATGAGTGTACATATATATATATATATATATATATATAAGTGTTTGTGTGTGTGGAGCTGCATGAGTATATAAGAGAGCTGTTGGTGTATGTAAGAAAGCTGTGTACAAGTATGTAGCAAAACAGTGCGTGTATGTAACAGAGGTGTGAGTGCATACTTCAAAGCTGTAGAAAAGCTATATGTGTTAGAACTGTGTTTGTGTATGGAGGAGAGTTGTGTGTGTATTTCGGAAAATTGCGTGTGTGATAGTAGTAGAGTTGTGTGTATGCAGGAGAGATGTGTGTATGTAGGAAAGAGGGTGGAAACTTATCAATGCTATAGGACCTATGCAAGAACCTAACATGATCAAATTTGACTCATGACAATACAGCTTTAAAAAATGCATTGGCAGCAATTGTACCGATCATCTACTTTCAATGAATTATCAGCAAATTGGTGAAAGTACACCTATTAAAAAAAAAATAACAGCCTCCTCCATATCCCCTCTAGCTGTCCTGTCCATCACCAAGATAGGTGCGTTTTCTGCCATTTTAGGTAGAAGTAATGTTCAACCAATTTGCTTCTAATTTAGACAAAGTAGTAGGAAAGTTTATCAAACAAACTCTACATATGAGCTCTATCTATTTTACAATACGTGTAATATGTATTCACAAAATGTCCATTTTCTATATGTGTGAACTTCACATCTTTTTTTTTTTTAGTAAGTTTTAGTGCATGATGAGGTGGTGTTTACCTATAGGATCCACCATCTCTTGGACTGGGCACCATTGATGGTATTTATTGGGCCCCACGTTCTTAAGTAAATCTCAATATTGCTTCAAAAAGGTAGCTATGCATATACAGTTTACAGACAGAATGTTAACATATTAAGCAAGAGTGTGACAACTTATCAGTGCTAAATGTGCCATAAAAAAACCCAGCATGTAAAATTCTTAGCTTTGACAAGTGACAACATATCTGGCAAAATGCATTGTAAACCAAATGTAATTTTTAGCTGCAGTAAATTTTAGACAATCAAAATGATGTTAAAATGTGTGTGTTTCTTACAGTCTAGAGGCTGCTTATTCTGATGGAGGAAAACACTGACAGCATCCTTCATGATCACTGAAAGAACTGTTCTCCTTTCTCCTGCCCCACACTGATCTATCTGATCGGTGCAGTGCAGGGGAGAAAGTCACCAGGACTTGCACGGATGTTGCGCATCCTGTGTAGCTGAAAAAACTTCTGCAAGACTAGCCCTTGGACCTCTTTATGAAAAGAAGAACGACACTCCTGATATGTGAGGTGGCATGGATAGGGTCCCAATCAAACAAAGTTGTTGATTAGCCATTGAACCTTTCAGGTCATGTGATCAGTCACATTCCTGGAAGGAATTTCAAGATGTGGTAATGTATACGATGGATGAGTGTACATATATATATATATATATATATATATATATAAGTGTTTGTGTGTGTGGAGCTGCATGAGTATATAAGAGAGCTGTTGGTGTATGTAAGAAAGCTGTGTACAAGTATGTAGCAAAACAGTGCGTGTATGTAACAGAGGTGTGAGTGCATACTTCAAAGCTGTAGAAAAGCTATATGTGTTAGAACTGTGTTTGTGTATGGAGGAGAGTTGTGTGTGTATTTCGGAAAATTGCGTGTGTGATAGTAGTAGAGTTGTGTGTATGCAGGAGAGATGTGTGTATGTAGGAAAGAGGGTGGAAACTTATCAATGCTATAGGACCTATGCAAGAACCTAACATGATCAAATTTGACTCATGACAATACAGCTTTAAAAAATGCATTGGCAGCAATTGTACCGATCATCTACTTTCAATGAATTATCAGCAAATTGGTGAAAGTACACCTATTAAAAAAAAAATAACAGCCTCCTCCATATCCCCTCTAGCTGTCCTGTCCATCACCAAGATAGGTGCGTTTTCTGCCATTTTAGGTAGAAGTAATGTTCAACCAATTTGCTTCTAATTTAGACAAAGTAGTAGGAAAGTTTATCAAACAAACTCTACATATGAGCTCTATCTATTTTACAATACGTGTAATATGTATTCACAAAATGTCCATTTTCTATATGTGTGAACTTCACATCTTTTTTTTTTTTAGTAAGTTTTAGTGCATGATGAGGTGGTGTTTACCTATAGGATCCACCATCTCTTGGACTGGGCACCATTGATGGTATTTATTGGGCCCCACGTTCTTAAGTAAATCTCAATATTGCTTCAAAAAGGTAGCTATGCATATACAGTTTACAGACAGAATGTTAACATATTAAGCAAGAGTGTGACAACTTATCAGTGCTAAATGTGCCATAAAAAAACCCAGCATGTAAAATTCTTAGCTTTGACAAGTGACAACATATCTGGCAAAATGCATTGTAAACCAAATGTAATTTTTAGCTGCAGTAAATTTTAGACAATCAAAATGATGTTAAAATGTGTGTGTTTCTTACAGTCTAGAGGCTGCTTATTCTGATGGAGGAAAACACTGACAGCATCCTTCATGATCACTGAAAGAACTGTTCTCCTTTCTCCTGCCCCACACTGATCTATCTGATCGGTGCAGTGCAGGGGAGAAAGTCACCAGGACTTGCACGGATGTTGCGCATCCTGTGTAGCTGAAAAAACTTCTGCAAGACTAGCCCTTGGACCTCTTTATGAAAAGAAGAACGACACTCCTGATATGTGAGGTGGCATGGATAGGGTCCCAATCAAACAAAGTTGTTGATTAGCCATTGAACCTTTCAGGTCATGTGATCAGTCACATTCCTGGAAGGAATTTCAAGATGTGGTAATGTATACGATGGATGAGTGTACATATATATATATATATATATATATATATATATAAGTGTTTGTGTGTGTGGAGCTGCATGAGTATATAAGAGAGCTGTTGGTGTATGTAAGAAAGCTGTGTACAAGTATGTAGCAAAACAGTGCGTGTATTTAACAGAGGTGTGAGTGCATACTTCAAAGCTGTAGAAAAGCTATATGTGTTAGAACTGTGTTTGTGTATGGAGGAGAGTTGTGTGTGTATTTCGGAAAATTGCGTGTGTGATAGTAGTAGAGTTGTGTGTATGCAGGAGAGATGTGTGTATGTAGGAAAGAGGGTGGAAACTTATCAATGCTATAGGACCTATGCAAGAACCTAACATGATCAAATTTGACTCATGACAATACAGCTTTAAAAAATGCATTGGCAGCAATTGTACCGATCATCTACTTTCAATGAATTATCAGCAAATTGGTGAAAGTACACCTATTAAAAAAAAAATAACAGCCTCCTCCATATCCCCTCTAGCTGTCCTGTCCATCACCAAGATAGGTGCGTTTTCTGCCATTTTAGGTACAAGTAATGTTCAACCAATTTGCTTCTAATTTAGACAAAGTAGTAGGAAAGTTTATCAAACAAACTCTACATATGAGCTCTATCTATTTTACAATACGTGTAATATGTATTCACAAAATGTCCATTTTCTATATGTGTGAACTTCACATCTTTTTTTTTTTTAGTAAGTTTTAGTGCATGATGAGGTGGTGTTTACCTATAGGATCCACCATCTCTTGGACTGGGCACCATTGATGGTATTTATTGGGCCCCACGTTCTTAAGTAAATCTCAATATTGCTTCAAAAAGGTAGCTATGCATATACAGTTTACAGACAGAATGTTAACATATTAAGCAAGAGTGTGACAACTTATCAGTGCTAAATGTGCCATAAAAAAACCCAGCATGTAAAATTCTTAGCTTTGACAAGTGACAACATATCTGGCAAAATGCATTGTAAACCAAATGTAATTTTTAGCTGCAGTAAATTTTAGACAATCAAAATGATGTTAAAATGTGTGTGTTTCTTACAGTCTAGAGGCTGCTTATTCTGATGGAGGAAAACACTGACAGCATCCTTCATGATCACTGAAAGAACTGTTCTCCTTTCTCCTGCCCCACACTGATCTATCTGATCGGTGCAGTGCAGGGGAGAAAGTCACCAGGACTTGCACGGATGTTGCGCATCCTGTGTAGCTGAAAAAACTTCTGCAAGACTAGCCCTTGGACCTCTTTATGAAAAGAAGAACGACACTCCTGATATGTGAGGTGGCATGGATAGGGTCCCAATCAAACAAAGTTGTTGATTAGCCATTGAACCTTTCAGGTCATGTGATCAGTCACATTCCTGGAAGGAATTTCAAGATGTGGTAATGTATACGATGGATGAGTGTACATATATATATATATATATATATATATATAAGTGTTTGTGTGTGTGGAGCTGCATGAGTATATAAGAGAGCTGTTGGTGTATGTAAGAAAGCTGTGTACAAGTATGTAGCAAAACAGTGCGTGTATGTAACAGAGGTGTGAGTGCATATTTCAAAGCTGTAGAAAAGCTATATGTGTTAGAACTGTGTTTGTGTATGGAGGAGAGTTGTGTGTGTATTTCGGAAAATTGCGTGTGTGATAGTAGTAGAGTTGTGTGTATGCAGGAGAGATGTGTGTATGTAGGAAAGAGGGTGGAAACTTATCAATGCTATAGGACCTATGCAAGAACCTAACATGATCAAATTTGACTCATGACAATACAGCTTTAAAAAATGCATTGGCAGCAATTGTACCGATCATCTACTTTCAATGAATTATCAGCAAATTGGTGAAAGTACACCTATTAAAAAAAAAATAACAGCCTCCTCCATATCCCCTCTAGCTGTCCTGTCCATCACCAAGATAGGTGCGTTTTCTGCCATTTTAGGTAGAAGTAATGTTCAACCAATTTGCTTCTAATTTAGACAAAGTAGTAGGAAAGTTTATCAAACAAACTCTACATATGAGCTCTATCTATTTTACAATACGTGTAATATGTATTCACAAAATGTCCATTTTCTATATGTGTGAACTTCACATCTTTTTTTTTTTTAGTAAGTTTTAGTGCATGATGAGGTGGTGTTTACCTATAGGATCCACCATCTCTTGGACTGGGCACCATTGATGGTATTTATTGGGCCCCACGTTCTTAAGTAAATCTCAATATTGCTTCAAAAAGGTAGCTATGCATATACAGTTTACAGACAGAATGTTAACATATTAAGCAAGAGTGTGACAACTTATCAGTGCTAAATGTGCCATAAAAAAACCCAGCATGTAAAATTCTTAGCTTTGACAAGTGACAACATATCTGGCAAAATGCATTGTAAACCAAATGTAATTTTTAGCTGCAGTAAATTTTAGACAATCAAAATGATGTTAAAATGTGTGTGTTTCTTACAGTCTAGAGGCTGCTTATTCTGATGGAGGAAAACACTGACAGCATCCTTCATGATCACTGAAAGAACTGTTCTCCTTTCTCCTGCCCCACACTGATCTATCTGATCGGTGCAGTGCAGGGGAGAAAGTCACCAGGACTTGCACGGATGTTGCGCATCCTGTGTAGCTGAAAAAACTTCTGCAAGACTAGCCCTTGGACCTCTTTATGAAAAGAAGAACGACACTCCTGATATGTGAGGTGGCATGGATAGGGTCCCAATCAAACAAAGTTGTTGATTAGCCATTGAACCTTTCAGGTCATGTGATCAGTCACATTCCTGGAAGGAATTTCAAGATGTGGTAATGTATACGATGGATGAGTGTACATATATATATATATATATATATATATATATATAAGTGTTTGTGTGTGTGGAGCTGCATGAGTATATAAGAGAGCTGTTGGTGTATGTAAGAAAGCTGTGTACAAGTATGTAGCAAAACAGTGCGTGTATGTAACAGAGGTGTGAGTGCATACTTCAAAGCTGTAGAAAAGCTATATGTGTTAGAACTGTGTTTGTGTATGGAGGAGAGTTGTGTGTGTATTTCGGAAAATTGCGTGTGTGATAGTAGTAGAGTTGTGTGTATGCAGGAGAGATGTGTGTATGTAGGAAAAAGGGTGGAAACTTATCAATGCTATAGGACCTATGCAAGAACCTAACATGATCAAATTTGACTCATGACAATACAGCTTTAAAAAATGCATTGGCAGCAATTGTACCGATCATCTACTTTCAATGAATTATCAGCAAATTGGTGAAAGTACACCTATTAAAAAAAAAATAACAGCCTCCTCCATATCCCCTCTAGCTGTCCTGTCCATCACCAAGATAGGTGCGTTTTCTGCCATTTTAGGTAGAAGTAATGTTCAACCAATTTGCTTCTAATTTAGACAAAGTAGTAGGAAAGTTTATCAAACAAACTCTACATATGAGCTCTATCTGTTTTACAATACGTGTAATATGTATTCACAAAATGTCCATTTTCTATATGTGTGAACTTCACATCTTTTTTTTTTTTAGTAAGTTTTAGTGCATGATGAGGTGGTGTTTAGCTATAGGATCCACCATCTCTTGGACTGGGCACCATTGATGGTATTTATTGGGCCCCACGTTCTTAAGTAAATCTCAATATTGCTTCAAAAAGGTAGCTATGCATATACAGTTTACAGACAGAATGTTAACATATTAAGCAAGAGTGTGACAACTTATCAGTGCTAAATGTGCCATAAAAAAACCCAGCATGTAAAATTCTTAGCTTTGACAAGTGACAACATATCTGGCAAAATGCATTGTAAACCAAATGTAATTTTTAGCTGCAGTAAATTTTAGACAATCAAAATGATGTTAAAATGTGTGTGTTTCTTACAGTCTAGAGGCTGCTTATTCTGATGGAGGAAAACACTGACAGCATCCTTCATGATCACTGAAAGAACTGTTCTCCTTTCTCCTGCCCCACACTGATCTATCTGATCGGTGCAGTGCAGGGGAGAAAGTCACCAGGACTTGCACGGATGTTGCGCATCCTGTGTAGCTGAAAAAACTTCTGCAAGACTAGCCCTTGGACCTCTTTATGAAAAGAAGAACGACACTCCTGATATGTGAGGTGGCATGGATAGGGTCCCAATCAAACAAAGTTGTTGATTAGCCATTGAACCTTTCAGGTCATGTGATCAGTCACATTCCTGGAAGGAATTTCAAGATGTGGTAATGTATACGATGGATGAGTGTACATATATATATATATATATATATATATATAAGTGTTTGTGTGTGTGGAGCTGCATGAGTATATAAGAGAGCTGTTGGTGTATGTAAGAAAGCTGTGTACAAGTATGTAGCAAAACAGTGCGTGTATGTAACAGAGGTGTGAGTGCATACTTCAAAGCTGTAGAAAAGCTATATGTGTTAGAACTGTGTTTGTGTATGGAGGAGAGTTGTGTGTGTATTTCGGAAAATTGCGTGTGTGATAGTAGTAGAGTTGTGTGTATGCAGGAGAGATGTGTGTATGTAGGAAAAAGGGTGGAAACTTATCAATGCTATAGGACCTATGCAAGAACCTAACATGATCAAATTTGACTCATGACAATACAGCTTTAAAAAATGCATTGGCAGCAATTGTACCGATCATCTACTTTCAATGAATTATCAGCAAATTGGTGAAAGTACACCTATTAAAAAAAAAATAACAGCCTCCTCCATATCCCCTCTAGCTGTCCTGTCCATCACCAAGATAGGTGCGTTTTCTGCCATTTTAGGTAGAAGTAATGTTCAACCAATTTGCTTCTAATTTAGACAAAGTAGTAGGAAAGTTTATCAAACAAACTCTACATATGAGCTCTATCTGTTTTACAATACGTGTAATATGTATTCACAAAATGTCCATTTTCTATATGTGTGAACTTCACATCTTTTTTTTTTTTAGTAAGTTTTAGTGCATGATGAGGTGGTGTTTACCTATAGGATCCACCATCTCTTGGACTGGGCACCATTGATGGTATTTATTGGGCCCCACGTTCTTAAGTAAATCTCAATATTGCTTCAAAAAGGTAGCTATGCATATACAGTTTACAGACAGAATGTTAACATATTAAGCAAGAGTGTGACAACTTATCAGTGCTAAATGTGCCATAAAAAAACCCAGCATGTAAAATTCTTAGCTTTGACAAGTGACAACATATCTGGCAAAATGCATTGTAAACCAAATGTAATTTTTAGCTGCAGTAAATTTTAGACAATCAAAATGATGTTAAAATGTGTGTGTTTCTTACAGTCTAGAGGCTGCTTATTCTGATGGAGGAAAACACTGACAGCATCCTTCATGATCACTGAAAGAACTGTTCTCCTTTCTCCTGCCCCACACTGATCTATCTGATCGGTGCAGTGCAGGGGAGAAAGTCACCAGGACTTGCACGGATGTTGCGCATCCTGTGTAGCTGAAAAAACTTCTGCAAGACTAGCCCTTGGGCCTCTTTATGAAAAGAAGAACGACACTCCTGATATGTGAGGTGGCATGGATAGGGTCCCAATCAAACAAAGTTGTTGATTAGCCATTGAACCTTTCAGGTCATGTGATCAGTCACATTCCTGGAAGGAATTTCAAGATGTGGTAATGTATACGATGGATGAGTGTACATATATATATATATATATATATATATAAGTGTTTGTGTGTGTGGAGCTGCATGAGTATATAAGAGAGCTGTTGGTGTATGTAAGAAAGCTGTGTACAAGTATGTAGCAAAACAGTGCGTGTATGTAACAGAGGTGTGAGTGCATACTTCAAAGCTGTAGAAAAGCTATATGTGTTAGAACTGTGTTTGTGTATGGAGGAGAGTTGTGTGTGTATTTCGGAAAATTGCGTGTGTGATAGTAGTAGAGTTGTGTGTATGCAGGAGAGATGTGTGTATGTAGGAAAAAGGGTGGAAACTTATCAATGCTATAGGACCTATGCAAGAACCTAACATGATCAAATTTGACTCATGACAATACAGCTTTAAAAAATGCATTGGCAGCAATTGTACCGATCATCTACTTTCAATGAATTATCAGCAAATTGGTGAAAGTACACCTATTAAAAAAAAAATAACAGCCTCCTCCATATCCCCTCTAGCTGTCCTGTCCATCACCAAGATAGGTGCGTTTTCTGCCATTTTAGGTAGAAGTAATGTTCAACCAATTTGCTTCTAATTTAGACAAAGTAGTAGGAAAGTTTATCAAACAAACTCTACATATGAGCTCTATCTGTTTTACAATACGTGTAATATGTATTCACAAAATGTCCATTTTCTATATGTGTGAACTTCACATCTTTTTTTTTTTTAGTAAGTTTTAGTGCATGATGAGGTGGTGTTTACCTATAGGATCCACCATCTCTTGGACTGGGCACCATTGATGGTATTTATTGGGCCCCACGTTCTTAAGTAAATCTCAATATTGCTTCAAAAAGGTAGCTATGCATATACAGTTTACAGACAGAATGTTAACATATTAAGCAAGAGTGTGACAACTTATCAGTGCTAAATGTGCCATAAAAAAACCCAGCATGTAAAATTCTTAGCTTTGACAAGTGACAACATATCTGGCAAAATGCATTGTAAACCAAATGTAATTTTTAGCTGCAGTAAATTTTAGACAATCAAAATGATGTTAAAATGTGTGTGTTTCTTACAGTCTAGAGGCTGCTTATTCTGATGGAGGAAAACACTGACAGCATCCTTCATGATCACTGAAAGAACTGTTCTCCTTTCTCCTGCCCCACACTGATCTATCTGATCGGTGCAGTGCAGGGGAGAAAGTCACCAGGACTTGCACGGATGTTGCGCATCCTGTGTAGCTGAAAAAACTTCTGCAAGACTAGCCCTTGGGCCTCTTTATGAAAAGAAGAACGACACTCCTGATATGTGAGGTGGCATGGATAGGGTCCCAATCAAACAAAGTTGTTGATTAGCCATTGAACCTTTCAGGTCATGTGATCAGTCACATTCCTGGAAGGAATTTCAAGATGTGGTAATGTATACGATGGATGAGTGTACATATATATATATATATATATATATATAAGTGTTTGTGTGTGTGGAGCTGCATGAGTATATAAGAGAGCTGTTGGTGTATGTAAGAAAGCTGTGTACAAGTATGTAGCAAAACAGTGCGTGTATGTAACAGAGGTGTGAGTGCATACTTCAAAGCTGTAGAAAAGCTATATGTGTTAGAACTGTGTTTGTGTATGGAGGAGAGTTGTGTGTGTATTTCGGAAAATTGCGTGTGTGATAGTAGTAGAGTTGTGTGTATGCAGGAGAGATGTGTGTATGTAGGAAAAAGGGTGGAAACTTATCAATGCTATAGGACCTATGCAAGAACCTAACATGATCAAATTTGACTCATGACAATACAGCTTTAAAAAATGCATTGGCAGCAATTGTACCGATCATCTACTTTCAATGAATTATCAGCAAATTGGTGAAAGTACACCTATTAAAAAAAAAATAACAGCCTCCTCCATATCCCCTCTAGCTGTCCTGTCCATCACCAAGATAGGTGCGTTTTCTGCCATTTTAGGTAGAAGTAATGTTCAACCAATTTGCTTCTAATTTAGACAAAGTAGTAGGAAAGTTTATCAAACAAACTCTACATATGAGCTCTATCTGTTTTACAATACGTGTAATATGTATTCACAAAATGTCCATTTTCTATATGTGTGAACTTCACATCTTTTTTTTTTTTAGTAAGTTTTAGTGCATGATGAGGTGGTGTTTACCTATAGGATCCACCATCTCTTGGACTGGGCACCATTGATGGTATTTATTGGGCCCCACGTTCTTAAGTAAATCTCAATATTGCTTCAAAAAGGTAGCTATGCATATACAGTTTACAGACAGAATGTTAACATATTAAGCAAGAGTGTGACAACTTATCAGTGCTAAATGTGCCATAAAAAAACCCAGCATGTAAAATTCTTAGCTTTGACAAGTGACAACATATCTGGCAAAATGCATTGTAAACCAAATGTAATTTTTAGCTGCAGTAAATTTTAGACAATCAAAATGATGTTAAAATGTGTGTGTTTCTTACAGTCTAGAGGCTGCTTATTCTGATGGAGGAAAACACTGACAGCATCCTTCATGATCACTGAAAGAACTGTTCTCCTTTCTCCTGCCCCACACTGATCTATCTGATCGGTGCAGTGCAGGGGAGAAAGTCACCAGGACTTGCACGGATGTTGCGCATCCTGTGTAGCTGAAAAAACTTCTGCAAGACTAGCCCTTGGGCCTCTTTATGAAAAGAAGAACGACACTCCTGATATGTGAGGTGGCATGGATAGGGTCCCAATCAAACAAAGTTGTTGATTAGCCATTGAACCTTTCAGGTCATGTGATCAGTCACATTCCTGGAAGGAATTTCAAGATGTGGTAATGTATACGATGGATGAGTGTACATATATATATATATATATATATATATAAGTGTTTGTGTGTGTGGAGCTGCATGAGTATATAAGAGAGCTGTTGGTGTATGTAAGAAAGCTGTGTACAAGTATGTAGCAAAACAGTGCGTGTATGTAACAGAGGTGTGAGTGCATACTTCAAAGCTGTAGAAAAGCTATATGTGTTAGAACTGTGTTTGTGTATGGAGGAGAGTTGTGTGTGTATTTCGGAAAATTGCGTGTGTGATAGTAGTAGAGTTGTGTGTATGCAGGAGAGATGTGTGTATGTAGGAAAAAGGGTGGAAACTTATCAATGCTATAGGACCTTTGCAAGAACCTAACATGATCAAATTTGACTCATGACAATACAGCTTTAAAAAATGCATTGGCAGCAATTGTACCGATCATCTACTTTCAATGAATTATCAGCAAATTGGTGAAAGTACACCTATTAAAAAAAAAATAACAGCCTCCTCCATATCCCCTCTAGCTGTCCTGTCCATCACCAAGATAGGTGCGTTTTCTGCCATTTTAGGTAGAAGTAATGTTCAACCAATTTGCTTCTAATTTAGACAAAGTAGTAGGAAAGTTTATCAAACAAACTCTACATATGAGCTCTATCTGTTTTACAATACGTGTAATATGTATTCACAAAATGTCCATTTTCTATATGTGTGAACTTCACATCTTTTTTTTTTTTAGTAAGTTTTAGTGCATGATGAGGTGGTGTTTACCTATAGGATCCACCATCTCTTGGACTGGGCACCATTGATGGTATTTATTGGGCCCCACGTTCTTAAGTAAATCTCAATATTGCTTCAAAAAGGTAGCTATGCATATACAGTTTACAGACAGAATGTTAACATATTAAGCAAGAGTGTGACAACTTATCAGTGCTAAATGTGCCATAAAAAAACCCAGCATGTAAAATTCTTAGCTTTGACAAGTGACAACATATCTGGCAAAATGCATTGTAAACCAAATGTAATTTTTAGCTGCAGTAAATTTTAGACAATCAAAATGATGTTAAAATGTGTGTGTTTCTTACAGTCTAGAGGCTGCTTATTCTGATGGAGGAAAACACTGACAGCATCCTTCATGATCACTGAAAGAACTGTTCTCCTTTCTCCTGCCCCACACTGATCTATCTGATCGGTGCAGTGCAGGGGAGAAAGTCACCAGGACTTGCACGGATGTTGCGCATCCTGTGTAGCTGAAAAAACTTCTGCAAGACTAGCCCTTGGGCCTCTTTATGAAAAGAAGAACGACACTCCTGATATGTGAGGTGGCATGGATAGGGTCCCAATCAAACAAAGTTGTTGATTAGCCATTGAACCTTTCAGGTCATGTGATCAGTCACATTCCTGGAAGGAATTTCAAGATGTGGTAATGTATACGATGGATGAGTGTACATATATATATATATATATATATATAAGTGTTTGTGTGTGTGGAGCTGCATGAGTATATAAGAGAGCTGTTGGTGTATGTAAGAAAGCTGTGTACAAGTATGTAGCAAAACAGTGCGTGTATGTAACAGAGGTGTGAGTGCATACTTCAAAGCTGTAGAAAAGCTATATGTGTTAGAACTGTGTTTGTGTATGGAGGAGAGTTGTGTGTGTATTTCGGAAAATTGCGTGTGTGATAGTAGTAGAGTTGTGTGTATGCAGGAGAGATGTGTGTATGTAGGAAAAAGGGTGGAAACTTATCAATGCTATAGGACCTATGCAAGAACCTAACATGATCAAATTTGACTCATGACAATACAGCTTTAAAAAATGCATTGGCAGCAATTGTACCGATCATCTACTTTCAATGAATTATCAGCAAATTGGTGAAAGTACACCTATTAAAAAAAAAATAACAGCCTCCTCCATATCCCCTCTAGCTGTCCTGTCCATCACCAAGATAGGTGCGTTTTCTGCCATTTTAGGTAGAAGTAATGTTCAACCAATTTGCTTCTAATTTAGACAAAGTAGTAGGAAAGTTTATCAAACAAACTCTACATATGAGCTCTATCTGTTTTACAATACGTGTAATATGTATTCACAAAATGTCCATTTTCTATATGTGTGAACTTCACATCTTTTTTTTTTTTAGTAAGTTTTAGTGCATGATGAGGTGGTGTTTACCTATAGGATCCACCATCTCTTGGACTGGGCACCATTGATGGTATTTATTGGGCCCCACGTTCTTAAGTAAATCTCAATATTGCTTCAAAAAGGTAGCTATGCATATACAGTTTACAGACAGAATGTTAACATATTAAGCAAGAGTGTGACAACTTATCAGTGCTAAATGTGCCATAAAAAAACCCAGCATGTAAAATTCTTAGCTTTGACAAGTGACAACATATCTGGCAAAATGCATTGTAAACCAAATGTAATTTTTAGCTGCAGTAAATTTTAGACAATCAAAATGATGTTAAAATGTGTGTGTTTCTTACAGTCTAGAGGCTGCTTATTCTGATGGAGGAAAACACTGACAGCATCCTTCATGATCACTGAAAGAACTGTTCTCCTTTCTCCTGCCCCACACTGATCTATCTGATCGGTGCAGTGCAGGGGAGAAAGTCACCAGGACTTGCACGGATGTTGCGCATCCTGTGTAGCTGAAAAAACTTCTGCAAGACTAGCCCTTGGACCTCTTTATGAAAAGAAGAACGACACTCCTGATATGTGAGGTGGCATGGATAGGGTCCCAATCAAACAAAGTTGTTGATTAGCCATTGAACCTTTCAGGTCATGTGATCAGTCACATTCCTGGAAGGAATTTCAAGATGTGGTAATGTATACGATGGATGAGTGTACATATATATATATATATATATATATATATATATAAGTGTTTGTGTGTGTGGAGCTGCATGAGTATATAAGAGAGCTGTTGGTGTATGTAAGAAAGCTGTGTACAAGTATGTAGCAAAACAGTGCGTGTATGTAACAGAGGTGTGAGTGCATACTTCAAAGCTGTAGAAAAGCTATATGTGTTAGAACTGTGTTTGTGTATGGAGGAGAGTTGTGTGTGTATTTCGGAAAATTGCGTGTGTGATAGTAGTAGAGTTGTGTGTATGCAGGAGAGATGTGTGTATGTAGGAAAGAGGGTGGAAACTTATCAATGCTATAGGACCTATGCAAGAACCTAACATGATCAAATTTGACTCATGACAATACAGCTTTAAAAAATGCATTGGCAGCAATTGTACCGATCATCTACTTTCAATGAATTATCAGCAAATTGGTGAAAGTACACCTATTAAAAAAAAAATAACAGCCTCCTCCATATCCCCTCTAGCTGTCCTGTCCATCACCAAGATAGGTGCGTTTTCTGCCATTTTAGGTAGAAGTAATGTTCAACCAATTTGCTTCTAATTTAGACAAAGTAGTAGGAAAGTTTATCAAACAAACTCTACATATGAGCTCTATCTATTTTACAATACGTGTAATATGTATTCACAAAATGTCCATTTTCTATATGTGTGAACTTCACATCTTTTTTTTTTTTAGTAAGTTTTAGTGCATGATGAGGTGGTGTTTACCTATAGGATCCACCATCTCTTAGACTGGGCACCATTGATGGTATTTATTGGGCCCCACGTTCTTAAGTAAATCTCAATATTGCTTCAAAAAGGTAGCTATGCATATACAGTTTACAGACAGAATGTTAACATATTAAGCAAGAGTGTGACAACTTATCAGTGCTAAATGTGCCATAAAAAAAACCCAGCATGTAAAATTCTTAGCTTTGACAAGTGACAACATATCTGGCAAAATGCATTGTAAACCAAATGTAATTTTTAGCTGCAGTAAATTTTAGACAATCAAAATGATGTTAAAATGTGTGTGTTTCTTACAGTCTAGAGGCTGCTTATTCTGATGGAGGAAAACACTGACAGCATCCTTCATGATCACTGAAAGAACTGTTCTCCTTTCTCCTGCCCCACACTGATCTATCTGATCGGTGCAGTGCAGGGGAGAAAGTCACCAGGACTTGCACGGATGTTGCGCATCCTGTGTAGCTGAAAAAACTTCTGCAAGACTAGCCCTTGGACCTCTTTATGAAAAGAAGAACGACACTCCTGATATGTGAGGTGGCATGGATAGGGTCCCAATCAAACAAAGTTGTTGATTAGCCATTGAACCTTTCAGGTCATGTGATCAGTCACATTCCTGGAAGGAATTTCAAGATGTGGTAATGTATACGATGGATGAGTGTACATATATATATATATATATATATATAAGTGTTTGTGTGTGTGGAGCTGCATGAGTATATAAGAGAGCTGTTGGTGTATGTAAGAAAGCTGTGTACAAGTATGTAGCAAAACAGTGCGTGTATGTAACAGAGGTGTGAGTGCATACTTCAAAGCTGTAGAAAAGCTATATGTGTTAGAACTGTGTTTGTGTATGGAGGAGAGTTGTGTGTGTATTTCGGAAAATTGCGTGTGTGATAGTAGTAGAGTTGTGTGTATGCAGGAGAGATGTGTGTATGTAGGAAAAAGGGTGGAAACTTATCAATGCTATAGGACCTATGCAAGAACCTAACATGATCAAATTTGACTCATGACAATACAGCTTTAAAAAATGCATTGGCAGCAATTGTACCGATCATCTACTTTCAATGAATTATCAGCAAATTGGTGAAAGTACACCTATTAAAAAAAAAATAACAGCCTCCTCCATATCCCCTCTAGCTGTCCTGTCCATCACCAAGATAGGTGCGTTTTCTGCCATTTTAGGTAGAAGTAATGTTCAACCAATTTGCTTCTAATTTAGACAAAGTAGTAGGAAAGTTTATCAAACAAACTCTACATATGAGCTCTATCTGTTTTACAATACGTGTAATATGTATTCACAAAATGTCCATTTTCTATATGTGTGAACTTCACATCTTTTTTTTTTTTAGTAAGTTTTAGTGCATGATGAGGTGGTGTTTACCTATAGGATCCACCATCTCTTGGACTGGGCACCATTGATGGTATTTATTGGGCCCCACGTTCTTAAGTAAATCTCAATATTGCTTCAAAAAGGTAGCTATGCATATACAGTTTACAGACAGAATGTTAACATATTAAGCAAGAGTGTGACAACTTATCAGTGCTAAATGTGCCATAAAAAAACCCAGCATGTAAAATTCTTAGCTTTGACAAGTGACAACATATCTGGCAAAATGCATTGTAAACCAAATGTAATTTTTAGCTGCAGTAAATTTTAGACAATCAAAATGATGTTAAAATGTGTGTGTTTCTTACAGTCTAGAGGCTGCTTATTCTGATGGAGGAAAACACTGACAGCATCCTTCATGATCACTGAAAGAACTGTTCTCCTTTCTCCTGCCCCACACTGATCTATCTGATCGGTGCAGTGCAGGGGAGAAAGTCACCAGGACTTGCACGGATGTTGCGCATCCTGTGTAGCTGAAAAAACTTCTGCAAGACTAGCCCTTGGACCTCTTTATGAAAAGAAGAACGACACTCCTGATATGTGAGGTGGCATGGATAGGGTCCCAATCAAACAAAGTTGTTGATTAGCCATTGAACCTTTCAGGTCATGTGATCAGTCACATTCCTGGAAGGAATTTCAAGATGTGGTAATGTATACGATGGATGAGTGTACATATATATATATATATATATATATATATATATAAGTGTTTGTGTGTGTGGAGCTGCATGAGTATATAAGAGAGCTGTTGGTGTATGTAAGAAAGCTGTGTACAAGTATGTAGCAAAACAGTGCGTGTATGTAACAGAGGTGTGAGTGCATACTTCAAAGCTGTAGAAAAGCTATATGTGTTAGAACTGTGTTTGTGTATGGAGGAGAGTTGTGTGTGTATTTCGGAAAATTGCGTGTGTGATAGTAGTAGAGTTGTGTGTATGCAGGAGAGATGTGTGTATGTAGGAAAGAGGGTGGAAACTTATCAATGCTATAGGACCTATGCAAGAACCTAACATGATCAAATTTGACTCATGACAATACAGCTTTAAAAAATGCATTGGCAGCAATTGTACCGATCATCTACTTTCAATGAATTATCAGCAAATTGGTGAAAGTACACCTATTAAAAAAAAAATAACAGCCTCCTCCATATCCCCTCTAGCTGTCCTGTCCATCACCAAGATAGGTGCGTTTTCTGCCATTTTAGGTAGAAGTAATGTTCAACCAATTTGCTTCTAATTTAGACAAAGTAGTAGGAAAGTTTATCAAACAAACTCTACATATGAGCTCTATCTATTTTACAATACGTGTAATATGTATTCACAAAATGTCCATTTTCTATATGTGTGAACTTCACATCTTTTTTTTTTTTAGTAAGTTTTAGTGCATGATGAGGTGGTGTTTACCTATAGGATCCACCATCTCTTAGACTGGGCACCATTGATGGTATTTATTGGGCCCCACGTTCTTAAGTAAATCTCAATATTGCTTCAAAAAGGTAGCTATGCATATACAGTTTACAGACAGAATGTTAACATATTAAGCAAGAGTGTGACAACTTATCAGTGCTAAATGTGCCATAAAAAAAACCCAGCATGTAAAATTCTTAGCTTTGACAAGTGACAACATATCTGGCAAAATGCATTGTAAACCAAATGTAATTTTTAGCTGCAGTAAATTTTAGACAATCAAAATGATGTTAAAATGTGTGTGTTTCTTACAGTCTAGAGGCTGCTTATTCTGATGGAGGAAAACACTGACAGCATCCTTCATGATCACTGAAAGAACTGTTCTCCTTTCTCCTGCCCCACACTGATCTATCTGATCGGTGCAGTGCAGGGGAGAAAGTCACCAGGACTTGCACGGATGTTGCGCATCCTGTGTAGCTGAAAAAACTTCTGCAAGACTAGCCCTTGGACCTCTTTATGAAAAGAAGAACGACACTCCTGATATGTGAGGTGGCATGGATAGGGTCCCAATCAAACAAAGTTGTTGATTAGCCATTGAACCTTTCAGGTCATGTGATCAGTCACATTCCTGGAAGGAATTTCAAGATGTGGTAATGTATACGATGGATGAGTGTACATATATATATATATATATATATATAAGTGTTTGTGTGTGTGGAGCTGCATGAGTATATAAGAGAGCTGTTGGTGTATGTAAGAAAGCTGTGTACAAGTATGTAGCAAAACAGTGCGTGTATGTAACAGAGGTGTGAGTGCATACTTCAAAGCTGTAGAAAAGCTATATGTGTTAGAACTGTGTTTGTGTATGGAGGAGAGTTGTGTGTGTATTTCGGAAAATTGCGTGTGTGATAGTAGTAGAGTTGTGTGTATGCAGGAGAGATGTGTGTATGTAGGAAAAAGGGTGGAAACTTATCAATGCTATAGGACCTATGCAAGAACCTAACATGATCAAATTTGACTCATGACAATACAGCTTTAAAAAATGCATTGGCAGCAATTGTACCGATCATCTACTTTCAATGAATTATCAGCAAATTGGTGAAAGTACACCTATTAAAAAAAAAATAACAGCCTCCTCCATATCCCCTCTAGCTGTCCTGTCCATCACCAAGATAGGTGCGTTTTCTGCCATTTTAGGTAGAAGTAATGTTCAACCAATTTGCTTCTAATTTAGACAAAGTAGTAGGAAAGTTTATCAAACAAACTCTACATATGAGCTCTATCTGTTTTACAATACGTGTAATATGTATTCACAAAATGTCCATTTTCTATATGTGTGAACTTCACATCTTTTTTTTTTTTAGTAAGTTTTAGTGCATGATGAGGTGGTGTTTACCTATAGGATCCACCATCTCTTGGACTGGGCACCATTGATGGTATTTATTGGGCCCCACGTTCTTAAGTAAATCTCAATATTGCTTCAAAAAGGTAGCTATGCATATACAGTTTACAGACAGAATGTTAACATATTAAGCAAGAGTGTGACAACTTATCAGTGCTAAATGTGCCATAAAAAAACCCAGCATGTAAAATTCTTAGCTTTGACAAGTGACAACATATCTGGCAAAATGCATTGTAAACCAAATGTAATTTTTAGCTGCAGTAAATTTTAGACAATCAAAATGATGTTAAAATGTGTGTGTTTCTTACAGTCTAGAGGCTGCTTATTCTGATGGAGGAAAACACTGACAGCATCCTTCATGATCACTGAAAGAACTGTTCTCCTTTCTCCTGCCCCACACTGATCTATCTGATCGGTGCAGTGCAGGGGAGAAAGTCACCAGGACTTGCACGGATGTTGCGCATCCTGTGTAGCTGAAAAAACTTCTGCAAGACTAGCCCTTGGACCTCTTTATGAAAAGAAGAACGACACTCCTGATATGTGAGGTGGCATGGATAGGGTCCCAATCAAACAAAGTTGTTGATTAGCCATTGAACCTTTCAGGTCATGTGATCAGTCACATTCCTGGAAGGAATTTCAAGATGTGGTAATGTATACGATGGATGAGTGTACATATATATATATATATATATATATATATATATAAGTGTTTGTGTGTGTGGAGCTGCATGAGTATATAAGAGAGCTGTTGGTGTATGTAAGAAAGCTGTGTACAAGTATGTAGCAAAACAGTGCGTGTATGTAACAGAGGTGTGAGTGCATACTTCAAAGCTGTAGAAAAGCTATATGTGTTAGAACTGTGTTTGTGTATGGAGGAGAGTTGTGTGTGTATTTCGGAAAATTGCGTGTGTGATAGTAGTAGAGTTGTGTGTATGCAGGAGAGATGTGTGTATGTAGGAAAGAGGGTGGAAACTTATCAATGCTATAGGACCTATGCAAGAACCTAACATGATCAAATTTGACTCATGACAATACAGCTTTAAAAAATGCATTGGCAGCAATTGTACCGATCATCTACTTTCAATGAATTATCAGCAAATTGGTGAAAGTACACCTATTAAAAAAAAAATAACAGCCTCCTCCATATCCCCTCTAGCTGTCCTGTCCATCACCAAGATAGGTGCGTTTTCTGCCATTTTAGGTAGAAGTAATGTTCAACCAATTTGCTTCTAATTTAGACAAAGTAGTAGGAAAGTTTATCAAACAAACTCTACATATGAGCTCTATCTATTTTACAATACGTGTAATATGTATTCACAAAATGTCCATTTTCTATATGTGTGAACTTCACATCTTTTTTTTTTTTAGTAAGTTTTAGTGCATGATGAGGTGGTGTTTACCTATAGGATCCACCATCTCTTAGACTGGGCACCATTGATGGTATTTATTGGGCCCCACGTTCTTAAGTAAATCTCAATATTGCTTCAAAAAGGTAGCTATGCATATACAGTTTACAGACAGAATGTTAACATATTAAGCAAGAGTGTGACAACTTATCAGTGCTAAATGTGCCATAAAAAAAACCCAGCATGTAAAATTCTTAGCTTTGACAAGTGACAACATATCTGGCAAAATGCATTGTAAACCAAATGTAATTTTTAGCTGCAGTAAATTTTAGACAATCAAAATGATGTTAAAATGTGTGTGTTTCTTACAGTCTAGAGGCTGCTTATTCTGATGGAGGAAAACACTGACAGCATCCTTCATGATCACTGAAAGAACTGTTCTCCTTTCTCCTGCCCCACACTGATCTATCTGATCGGTGCAGTGCAGGGGAGAAAGTCACCAGGACTTGCACGGATGTTGCGCATCCTGTGTAGCTGAAAAAACTTCTGCAAGACTAGCCCTTGGACCTCTTTATGAAAAGAAGAACGACACTCCTGATATGTGAGGTGGCATGGATAGGGTCCCAATCAAACAAAGTTGTTGATTAGCCATTGAACCTTTCAGGTCATGTGATCAGTCACATTCCTGGAAGGAATTTCAAGATGTGGTAATGTATACGATGGATGAGTGTACATATATATCTATATATATATATATATATATATATATATATAAGTGTTTGTGTGTGTGGAGCTGCATGAGTATATAAGAGAGCTGTTGGTGTATGTAAGAAAGCTGTGTACAAGTATGTAGCAAAACAGTGCGTGTATGTAACAGAGGTGTGAGTGCATACTTCAAAGCTGTAGAAAAGCTATATGTGTTAGAACTGTGTTTGTGTATGGAGGAGAGTTGTGTGTGTATTTCGGAAAATTGCGTGTGTGATAGTAGTAGAGTTGTGTGTATGCAGGAGAGATGTGTGTATGTAGGAAAGAGGGTGGAAACTTATCAATGCTATAGGACCTATGCAAGAACCTAACATGATCAAATTTGACTCATGACAATACAGCTTTAAAAAATGCATTGGCAGCAATTGTACCGATCATCTACTTTCAATGAATTATCAGCAAATTGGTGAAAGTACACCTATTAAAAAAAAAATAACAGCCTCCTCCATATCCCCTCTAGCTGTCCTGTCCATCACCAAGATAGGTGCGTTTTCTGCCATTTTAGGTAGAAGTAATGTTCAACCAATTTGCTTCTAATTTAGACAAAGTAGTAGGAAAGTTTATCAAACAAACTCTACATATGAGCTCTATCTATTTTACAATACGTGTAATATGTATTCACAAAATGTCCATTTTCTATATGTGTGAACTTCACATCTTTTTTTTTTTTAGTAAGTTTTAGTGCATGATGAGGTGGTGTTTACCTATAGGATCCACCATCTTTTAGACTGGGCACCATTGATGGTATTTATTGGGCCCCACGTTCTTAAGTAAATCTCAATATTGCTTCAAAAAGGTAGCTATGCATATACAGTTTACAGACAGAATGTTAACATATTAAGCAAGAGTGTGACAACTTATCAGTGCTAAATGTGCCATAAAAAAAACCCAGCATGTAAAATTCTTAGCTTTGACAAGTGACAACATATCTGGCAAAATGCATTGTAAACCAAATGTAATTTTTAGCTGCAGTAAATTTTGGACAATCAAAATGATGTTAAAATGTGTGTGTTTCTTACAGTCTAGAGGCTGCTTATTCTGATGGAGGAAAACACTGACAGCATCCTTCATGATCACTGAAAGAACTGTTCTCCTTTCTCCTGCCCCACACTGATCTATCTGATCGGTGCAGTGCAGGGGAGAAAGTCACCAGGACTTGCACGGATGTTGCGCATCCTGTGTAGCTGAAAAAACTTCTGCAAGACTAGCCCTTGGACCTCTTTATGAAAAGAAGAACGACACTCCTGATATGTGAGGTGGCATGGATAGGGTCCCAATCAAACAAAGTTGTTGATTAGCCATTGAACCTTTCAGGTCATGTGATCAGTCACATTCCTGGAAGGAATTTCAAGATGTGGTAATGTATACGATGGATGAGTGTACATATATATCTATATATATATATATATATATATAACTGTTTGTGTGTGTGGAGCTGCATGAGTATATAAGAGAGCTGTTGGTGTATGTAAGAAAGCTGTGTACAAGTATGTAGCAAAACAGTGCGTGTATGTAACAGAGGTGTGAGTGCATACTTCAAAGCTGTAGAAAAGCTATATGTGTTAGAACTGTGTTTGTGTATGGAGGAGAGTTGTGTGTGTATTTCGGAAAATTGCGTGTGTGATAGTAGTAGAGTTGTGTGTATGCAGGAGAGATGTGTGTATGTAGGAAAGAGGGTGGAAACTTATCAATGCTATAGGACCTATGCAAGAACCTAACATGATCAAATTTGACTCATGACAATACAGCTTTAAAAAATGCATTGGCAGCAATTGTACCGATCATCTACTTTCAATGAATTATCAGCAAATTGGTGATAGTACACCTATTAAAAAAAAAATAACAGCCTCCTCCATATCCCCTCTAGCTGTCCTGTCCATCACCAAGATAGGTGCGTTTTCTGCCATTTTAGGTAGAAGTAATGTTCAACCAATTTGCTTCTAATTTAGACAAAGTAGTAGGAAAGTTTATCAAACAAACTCTACATATGAGCTCTATCTATTTTACAATACGTGTAATATGTATTCACAAAATGTCCATTTTCTATATGTGTGAACTTCACATCTTTTTTTTTTTTAGTAAGTTTTAGTGCATGATGAGGTGGTGTTTACCTATAGGATCCACCATCTCTTGGACTGGGCACCATTGATGGTATTTATTGGGCCCCACGTTCTTAAGTAAATCTCAATATTGCTTCAAAAAGGTAGCTATGCATATACAGTTTACAGACAGAATGTTAACATATTAAGCAAGAGTGTGACAACTTATCAGTGCTAAATGTGCCATAAAAAAACCCAGCATGTAAAATTCTTAGCTTTGACAAGTGACAACATATCTGGCAAAATGCATTGTAAACCAAATGTAATTTTTAGCTGCAGTAAATTTTAGACAATCAAAATGATGTTAAAATGTGTGTGTTTCTTACAGTCTAGAGGCTGCTTATTCTGATGGAGGAAAACACTGACAGCATCCTTCATGATCACTGAAAGAACTGTTCTCCTTTCTCCTGCCCCACACTGATCTATCTGATCGGTGCAGTGCAGGGGAGAAAGTCACCAGGACTTGCACGGATGTTGCGCATCCTGTGTAGCTGAAAAAACTTCTGCAAGACTAGCCCTTGGACCTCTTTATGAAAAGAAGAACGACACTCCTGATATGTGAGGTGGCATGGATAGGGTCCCAATCAAACAAAGTTGTTGATTAGCCATTGAACCTTTCAGGTCATGTGATCAGTCACATTCCTGGAAGGAATTTCAAGATGTGGTAATGTATACGATGGATGAGTGTACATATATATATATATATATATATATATATATATATAAGTGTTTGTGTGTGTGGAGCTGCATGAGTATATAAGAGAGCTGTTGGTGTATGTAAGAAAGCTGTGTACAAGTATGTAGCAAAACAGTGCGTGTATGTAACAGAGGTGTGAGTGCATACTTCAAAGCTGTAGAAAAGCTATATGTGTTAGAACTGTGTTTGTGTATGGAGGAGAGTTGTGTGTGTATTTCGGAAAATTGCGTGTGTGATAGTAGTAGAGTTGTGTGTATGCAGGAGAGATGTGTGTATGTAGGAAAGAGGGTGGAAACTTATCAATGCTATAGGACCTATGCAAGAACCTAACATGATCAAATTTGACTCATGACAATACAGCTTTAAAAAATGCATTGGCAGCAATTGTACCGATCATCTACTTTCAATGAATTATCAGCAAATTGGTGAAAGTACACCTATTAAAAAAAAAATAACAGCCTCCTCCATATCCCCTCTAGCTGTCCTGTCCATCACCAAGATAGGTGCGTTTTCTGCCATTTTAGGTAGAAGTAATGTTCAACCAATTTGCTTCTAATTTAGACAAAGTAGTAGGAAAGTTTATCAAACAAACTCTACATATGAGCTCTATCTATTTTACAATACGTGTAATATGTATTCACAAAATGTCCATTTTCTATATGTGTGAACTTCACATCTTTTTTTTTTTTAGTAAGTTTTAGTGCATGATGAGGTGGTGTTTACCTATAGGATCCACCATCTCTTAGACTGGGCACCATTGATGGTATTTATTGGGCCCCACGTTCTTAAGTAAATCTCAATATTGCTTCAAAAAGGTAGCTATGCATATACAGTTTACAGACAGAATGTTAACATATTAAGCAAGAGTGTGACAACTTATCAGTGCTAAATGTGCCATAAAAAAAACCCAGCATGTAAAATTCTTAGCTTTGACAAGTGACAACATATCTGGCAAAATGCATTGTAAACCAAATGTAATTTTTAGCTGCAGTAAATTTTAGACAATCAAAATGATGTTAAAATGTGTGTGTTTCTTACAGTCTAGAGGCTGCTTATTCTGATGGAGGAAAACACTGACAGCATCCTTCATGATCACTGAAAGAACTGTTCTCCTTTCTCCTGCCCCACACTGATCTATCTGATCGGTGCAGTGCAGGGGAGAAAGTCACCAGGACTTGCACGGATGTTGCGCATCCTGTGTAGCTGAAAAAACTTCTGCAAGACTAGCCCTTGGACCTCTTTATGAAAAGAAGAACGACACTCCTGATATGTGAGGTGGCATGGATAGGGTCCCAATCAAACAAAGTTGTTGATTAGCCATTGAACCTTTCAGGTCATGTGATCAGTCACATTCCTGGAAGGAATTTCAAGATGTGGTAATGTATACGATGGATGAGTGTACATATATATATATATATATATATATATATATATAAGTGTTTGTGTGTGTGGAGCTGCATGAGTATATAAGAGAGCTGTTGGTGTATGTAAGAAAGCTGTGTACAAGTATGTAGCAAAACAGTGCGTGTATGTAACAGAGGTGTGAGTGCATACTTCAAAGCTGTAGAAAAGCTATATGTGTTAGAACTGTGTTTGTGTATGGAGGAGAGTTGTGTGTGTATTTCGGAAAATTGCGTGTGTGATAGTAGTAGAGTTGTGTGTATGCAGGAGAGATGTGTGTATGTAGGAAAGAGGGTGGAAACTTATCAATGCTATAGGACCTATGCAAGAACCTAACATGATCAAATTTGACTCATGACAATACAGCTTTAAAAAATGCATTGGCAGCAATTGTACCGATCATCTACTTTCAATGAATTATCAGCAAATTGGTGAAAGTACACCTATTAAAAAAAAAATAACAGCCTCCTCCATATCCCCTCTAGCTGTCCTGTCCATCACCAAGATAGGTGCGTTTTCTGCCATTTTAGGTAGAAGTAATGTTCAACCAATTTGCTTCTAATTTAGACAAAGTAGTAGGAAAGTTTATCAAACAAACTCTACATATGAGCTCTATCTATTTTACAATACGTGTAATATGTATTCACAAAATGTCCATTTTCTATATGTGTGAACTTCACATCTTTTTTTTTTTTAGTAAGTTTTAGTGCATGATGAGGTGGTGTTTACCTATAGGATCCACCATCTCTTAGACTGGGCACCATTGATGGTATTTATTGGGCCCCACGTTCTTAAGTAAATCTCAATATTGCTTCAAAAAGGTAGCTATGCATATACAGTTTACAGACAGAATGTTAACATATTAAGCAAGAGTGTGACAACTTATCAGTGCTAAATGTGCCATAAAAAAAACCCAGCATGTAAAATTCTTAGCTTTGACAAGTGACAACATATCTGGCAAAATGCATTGTAAACCAAATGTAATTTTTAGCTGCAGTAAATTTTAGACAATCAAAATGATGTTAAAATGTGTGTGTTTCTTACAGTCTAGAGGCTGCTTATTCTGATGGAGGAAAACACTGACAGCATCCTTCATGATCACTGAAAGAACTGTTCTCCTTTCTCCTGCCCCACACTGATCTATCTGATCGGTGCAGTGCAGGGGAGAAAGTCACCAGGACTTGCACGGATGTTGCGCATCCTGTGTAGCTGAAAAAACTTCTGCAAGACTAGCCCTTGGACCTCTTTATGAAAAGAAGAACGACACTCCTGATATGTGAGGTGGCATGGATAGGGTCCCAATCAAACAAAGTTGTTGATTAGCCATTGAACCTTTCAGGTCATGTGATCAGTCACATTCCTGGAAGGAATTTCAAGATGTGGTAATGTATACGATGGATGAGTGTACATATATATCTATATATATATATATATATATATATATATATATATAAGTGTTTGTGTGTGTGGAGCTGCATGAGTATATAAGAGAGCTGTTGGTGTATGTAAGAAAGCTGTGTACAAGTATGTAGCAAAACAGTGCGTGTATGTAACAGAGGTGTGAGTGCATACTTCAAAGCTGTAGAAAAGCTATATGTGTTAGAACTGTGTTTGTGTATGGAGGAGAGTTGTGTGTGTATTTCGGAAAATTGCGTGTGTGATAGTAGTAGAGTTGTGTGTATGCAGGAGAGATGTGTGTATGTAGGAAAGAGGGTGGAAACTTATCAATGCTATAGGACCTATGCAAGAACCTAACATGATCAAATTTGACTCATGACAATACAGCTTTAAAAAATGCATTGGCAGCAATTGTACCGATCATCTACTTTCAATGAATTATCAGCAAATTGGTGAAAGTACACCTATTAAAAAAAAAATAACAGCCTCCTCCATATCCCCTCTAGCTGTCCTGTCCATCACCAAGATAGGTGCGTTTTCTGCCATTTTAGGTAGAAGTAATGTTCAACCAATTTGCTTCTAATTTAGACAAAGTAGTAGGAAAGTTTATCAAACAAACTCTACATATGAGCTCTATCTATTTTACAATACGTGTAATATGTATTCACAAAATGTCCATTTTCTATATGTGTGAACTTCACATCTTTTTTTTTTTTAGTAAGTTTTAGTGCATGATGAGGTGGTGTTTACCTATAGGATCCACCATCTTTTAGACTGGGCACCATTGATGGTATTTATTGGGCCCCACGTTCTTAAGTAAATCTCAATATTGCTTCAAAAAGGTAGCTATGCATATACAGTTTACAGACAGAATGTTAACATATTAAGCAAGAGTGTGACAACTTATCAGTGCTAAATGTGCCATAAAAAAAACCCAGCATGTAAAATTCTTAGCTTTGACAAGTGACAACATATCTGGCAAAATGCATTGTAAACCAAATGTAATTTTTAGCTGCAGTAAATTTTGGACAATCAAAATGATGTTAAAATGTGTGTGTTTCTTACAGTCTAGAGGCTGCTTATTCTGATGGAGGAAAACACTGACAGCATCCTTCATGATCACTGAAAGAACTGTTCTCCTTTCTCCTGCCCCACACTGATCTATCTGATCGGTGCAGTGCAGGGGAGAAAGTCACCAGGACTTGCACGGATGTTGCGCATCCTGTGTAGCTGAAAAAACTTCTGCAAGACTAGCCCTTGGACCTCTTTATGAAAAGAAGAACGACACTCCTGATATGTGAGGTGGCATGGATAGGGTCCCAATCAAACAAAGTTGTTGATTAGCCATTGAACCTTTCAGGTCATGTGATCAGTCACATTCCTGGAAGGAATTTCAAGATGTGGTAATGTATACGATGGATGAGTGTACATATATATCTATATATATATATATATATATATATAACTGTTTGTGTGTGTGGAGCTGCATGAGTATATAAGAGAGCTGTTGGTGTATGTAAGAAAGCTGTGTACAAGTATGTAGCAAAACAGTGCGTGTATGTAACAGAGGTGTGAGTGCATACTTCAAAGCTGTAGAAAAGCTATATGTGTTAGAACTGTGTTTGTGTATGGAGGAGAGTTGTGTGTGTATTTCGGAAAATTGCGTGTGTGATAGTAGTAGAGTTGTGTGTATGCAGGAGAGATGTGTGTATGTAGGAAAGAGGGTGGAAACTTATCAATGCTATAGGACCTATGCAAGAACCTAACATGATCAAATTTGACTCATGACAATACAGCTTTAAAAAATGCATTGGCAGCAATTGTACCGATCATCTACTTTCAATGAATTATCAGCAAATTGGTGATAGTACACCTATTAAAAAAAAAATAACAGCCTCCTCCATATCCCCTCTAGCTGTCCTGTCCATCACCAAGATAGGTGCGTTTTCTGCCATTTTAGGTAGAAGTAATGTTCAACCAATTTGCTTCTAATTTAGACAAAGTAGTAGGAAAGTTTATCAAACAAACTCTACATATGAGCTCTATCTATTTTACAATACGTGTAATATGTATTCACAAAATGTCCATTTTCTATATGTGTGAACTTCACATCTTTTTTTTTTTTAGTAAGTTTTAGTGCATGATGAGGTGGTGTTTACCTATAGGATCCACCATCTCTTGGACTGGGCACCATTGATGGTATTTATTGGGCCCCACGTTCTTAAGTAAATCTCAATATTGCTTCAAAAAGGTAGCTATGCATATACAGTTTACAGACAGAATGTTAACATATTAAGCAAGAGTGTGACAACTTATCAGTGCTAAATGTGCCATAAAAAAACCCAGCATGTAAAATTCTTAGCTTTGACAAGTGACAACATATCTGGCAAAATGCATTGTAAACCAAATGTAATTTTTAGCTGCAGTAAATTTTAGACAATCAAAATGATGTTAAAATGTGTGTGTTTCTTACAGTCTAGAGGCTGCTTATTCTGATGGAGGAAAACACTGACAGCATCCTTCATGATCACTGAAAGAACTGTTCTCCTTTCTCCTGCCCCACACTGATCTATCTGATCGGTGCAGTGCAGGGGAGAAAGTCACCAGGACTTGCACGGATGTTGCGCATCCTGTGTAGCTGAAAAAACTTCTGCAAGACTAGCCCTTGGACCTCTTTATGAAAAGAAGAACGACACTCCTGATATGTGAGGTGGCATGGATAGGGTCCCAATCAAACAAAGTTGTTGATTAGCCATTGAACCTTTCAGGTCATGTGATCAGTCACATTCCTGGAAGGAATTTCAAGATGTGGTAATGTATACGATGGATGAGTGTACATATATATATATATATACATATATATATATATAAGTGTTTGTGTGTGTGGAGCTGCATGAGTATATAAGAGAGCTGTTGGTGTATGTAAGAAAGCTGTGTACAAGTATGTAGCAAAACAGTGCGTGTATTTAACAGAGGTGTGAGTGCATACTTCAAAGCTGTAGAAAAGCTATATGTGTTAGAACTGTGTTTGTGTATGGAGGAGAGTTGTGTGTGTATTTCGGAAAATTGCGTGTGTGATAGTAGTAGAGTTGTGTGTATGCAGGAGAGATGTGTGTATGTAGGAAAGAGGGTGGAAACTTATCAATGCTATAGGACCTATGCAAGAACCTAACATGATCAAATTTGACTCATGACAATACAGCTTTAAAAAATGCATTGGCAGCAATTGTACCGATCATCTACTTTCAATGAATTATCAGCAAATTGGTGAAAGTACACCTATTAAAAAAAAAATAACAGCCTCCTCCATATCCCCTCTAGCTGTCCTGTCCATCACCAAGATAGGTGCGTTTTCTGCCATTTTAGGTAGAAGTAATGTTCAACCAATTTGCTTCTAATTTAGACAAAGTAGTAGGAAAGTTTATCAAACAAACTCTACATATGAGCTCTATCTATTTTACAATACGTGTAATATGTATTCACAAAATGTCCATTTTCTATATGTGTGAACTTCACATCTTTTTTTTTTTTTAGTAAGTTTTAGTGCATGATGAGGTGGTGTTTACCTATAGGATCCACCATCTCTTGGACTGGGCACCATTGATGGTATTTATTGGGCCCCACGTTCTTAAGTAAATCTCAGTATTGCTTCAAAAAGGTAGCTATGCATATACAGTTTACAGACAGAATGTTAACATATTAAGCAAGAGTGTGACAACTTATCAGTGCTAAATGTGCCATAAAAAAACCCAGCATGTAAAATTCTTAGCTTTGACAAGTGACAACATATCTGGCAAAATGCATTGTAAACCAAATGTAATTTTTAGCTGCAGTAAATTTTAGACAATCAAAATGATGTTAAAATGTGTGTGTTTCTTACAGTCTAGAGGCTGCTTATTCTGATGGAGGAAAACACTGACAGCATCCTTCATGATCACTGAAAGAACTGTTCTCCTTTCTCCTGCCCCACACTGATCTATCTGATCGGTGCAGTGCAGGGGAGAAAGTCACCAGGACTTGCACGGATGTTGCGCATCCTGGCTAGCTGAAAAAACTTCTGCAAGACTAGCCCTTGGACCTCTTTATGAAAAGAAGAACGACACTCCTGATATGTGAGGTGGCATGGATAGGGTCCCAATCAAACAAAGTTGTTGATTAGCCATTGAACCTTTCAGGTCATGTGATCAGTCACATTCCTGGAAGGAATTTCAAGATGTGGTAATGTATACGATGGATGAGTGTACATATATATATATATATACATATATATATATATAAGTGTTTGTGTGTGTGGAGCTGCATGAGTATATAAGAGAGCTGTTGGTGTATGTAAGAAAGCTGTGTACAAGTATGTAGCAAAACAGTGCGTGTATTTAACAGAGGTGTGAGTGCATACTTCAAAGCTGTAGAAAAGCTATATGTGTTAGAACTGTGTTTGTGTATGGAGGAGAGTTGTGTGTGTATTTCGGAAAATTGCGTGTGTGATAGTAGTAGAGTTGTGTGTATGCAGGAGAGATGTGTGTATGTAGGAAAGAGGGTGGAAACTTATCAATGCTATAGGACCTATGCAAGAACCTAACATGATCAAATTTGACTCATGACAATACAGCTTTAAAAAATGCATTGGCAGCAATTGTACCGATCATCTACTTTCAATGAATTATCAGCAAATTGGTGAAAGTACACCTATTAAAAAAAAAATAACAGCCTCCTCCATATCCCCTCTAGCTGTCCTGTCCATCACCAAGATAGGTGCGTTTTCTGCCATTTTAGGTAGAAGTAATGTTCAACCAATTTGCTTCTAATTTAGACAAAGTAGTAGGAAAGTTTATCAAACAAACTCTACATATGAGCTCTATCTATTTTACAATACGTGTAATATGTATTCACAAAATGTCCATTTTCTATATGTGTGAACTTCACATCTTTTTTTTTTTTAGTAAGTTTTAGTGCATGATGAGGTGGTGTTTACCTATAGGATCCACCATCTCTTGGACTGGGCACCATTGATGGTATTTATTGGGCCCCACGTTCTTAAGTAAATCTCAGTATTGCTTCAAAAAGGTAGCTATGCATATACAGTTTACAGACAGAATGTTAACATATTAAGCAAGAGTGTGACAACTTATCAGTGCTAAATGTGCCATAAAAAAACCCAGCATGTAAAATTCTTAGCTTTGACAAGTGACAACATATCTGGCAAAATGCATTGTAAACCAAATGTAATTTTTAGCTGCAGTAAATTTTAGACAATCAAAATGATGTTAAAATGTGTGTGTTTCTTACAGTCTAGAGGCTGCTTATTCTGATGGAGGAAAACACTGACAGCATCCTTCATGATCACTGAAAGAACTGTTCTCCTTTCTCCTGCCCCACACTGATCTATCTGATCGGTGCAGTGCAGGGGAGAAAGTCACCAGGACTTGCACGGATGTTGCGCATCCTGTGTAGCTGAAAAAACTTCTGCAAGACTAGCCCTTGGACCTCTTTATGAAAAGAAGAACGACACTCCTGATATGTGAGGTGGCATGGATAGGGTCCCAATCAAACAAAGTTGTTGATTAGCCATTGAACCTTTCAGGTCATGTGATCAGTCACATTCCTGGAAGGAATTTCAAGATGTGGTAATGTATACGATGGATGAGTGTACATATATATATATATATACATATATATATATATAAGTGTTTGTGTGTGTGGAGCTGCATGAGTATATAAGAGAGCTGTTGGTGTATGTAAGAAAGCTGTGTACAAGTATGTAGCAAAACAGTGCGTGTATTTAACAGAGGTGTGAGTGCATACTTCAAAGCTGTAGAAAAGCTATATGTGTTAGAACTGTGTTTGTGTATGGAGGAGAGTTGTGTGTGTATTTCGGAAAATTGCGTGTGTGATAGTAGTAGAGTTGTGTGTATGCAGGAGAGATGTGTGTATGTAGGAAAGAGGGTGGAAACTTATCAATGCTATAGGACCTATGCAAGAACCTAACATGATCAAATTTGACTCATGACAATACAGCTTTAAAAAATGCATTGGCAGCAATTGTACCGATCATCTACTTTCAATGAATTATCAGCAAATTGGTGAAAGTACACCTATTAAAAAAAAAATAACAGCCTCCTCCATATCCCCTCTAGCTGTCCTGTCCATCACCAAGATAGGTGCGTTTTCTGCCATTTTAGGTAGAAGTAATGTTCAACCAATTTGCTTCTAATTTAGACAAAGTAGTAGGAAAGTTTATCAAACAAACTCTACATATGAGCTCTATCTATTTTACAATACGTGTAATATGTATTCACAAAATGTCCATTTTCTATATGTGTGAACTTCACATCTTTTTTTTTTTTAGTAAGTTTTAGTGCATGATGAGGTGGTGTTTACCTATAGGATCCACCATCTCTTGGACTGGGCACCATTGATGGTATTTATTGGGCCCCACGTTCTTAAGTAAATCTCAATATTGCTTCAAAAAGGTAGCTATGCATATACAGTTTACAGACAGAATGTTAACATATTAAGCAAGAGTGTGACAACTTATCAGTGCTAAATGTGCCATAAAAAAACCCAGCATGTAAAATTCTTAGCTTTGACAAGTGACAACATATCTGGCAAAATGCATTGTAAACCAAATGTAATTTTTAGCTGCAGTAAATTTTAGACAATCAAAATGATGTTAAAATGTGTGTGTTTCTTACAGTCTAGAGGCTGCTTATTCTGATGGAGGAAAACACTGACAGCATCCTTCATGATCACTGAAAGAACTGTTCTCCTTTCTCCTGCCCCACACTGATCTATCTGATCGGTGCAGTGCAGGGGAGAAAGTCACCAGGACTTGCACGGATGTTGCGCATCCTGTGTAGCTGAAAAAACTTCTGCAAGACTAGCCCTTGGACCTCTTTATGAAAAGAAGAACGACACTCCTGATATGTGAGGTGGCATGGATAGGGTCCCAATCAAACAAAGTTGTTGATTAGCCATTGAACCTTTCAGGTCATGTGATCAGTCACATTCCTGGAAGGAATTTCAAGATGTGGTAATGTATACGATGGATGAGTGTACATATATATATATATATACATATATATATATATAAGTGTTTGTGTGTGTGGAGCTGCATGAGTATATAAGAGAGCTGTTGGTGTATGTAAGAAAGCTGTGTACAAGTATGTAGCAAAACAGTGCGTGTATTTAACAGAGGTGTGAGTGCATACTTCAAAGCTGTAGAAAAGCTATATGTGTTAGAACTGTGTTTGTGTATGGAGGAGAGTTGTGTGTGTATTTCGGAAAATTGCGTGTGTGATAGTAGTAGAGTTGTGTGTATGCAGGAGAGATGTGTGTATGTAGGAAAGAGGGTGGAAACTTATCAATGCTATAGGACCTATGCAAGAACCTAACATGATCAAATTTGACTCATGACAATACAGCTTTAAAAAATGCATTGGCAGCAATTGTACCGATCATCTACTTTCAATGAATTATCAGCAAATTGGTGAAAGTACACCTATTAAAAAAAAAATAACAGCCTCCTCCATATCCCCTCTAGCTGTCCTGTCCATCACCAAGATAGGTGCGTTTTCTGCCATTTTAGGTAGAAGTAATGTTCAACCAATTTGCTTCTAATTTAGACAAAGTAGTAGGAAAGTTTATCAAACAAACTCTACATATGAGCTCTATCTATTTTACAATACGTGTAATATGTATTCACAAAATGTCCATTTTCTATATGTGTGAACTTCACATCTTTTTTTTTTTTTAGTAAGTTTTAGTGCATGATGAGGTGGTGTTTACCTATAGGATCCACCATCTCTTGGACTGGGCACCATTGATGGTATTTATTGGGCCCCACGTTCTTAAGTAAATCTCAGTATTGCTTCAAAAAGGTAGCTATGCATATACAGTTTACAGACAGAATGTTAACATATTAAGCAAGAGTGTGACAACTTATCAGTGCTAAATGTGCCATAAAAAAACCCAGCATGTAAAATTCTTAGCTTTGACAAGTGACAACATATCTGGCAAAATGCATTGTAAACCAAATGTAATTTTTAGCTGCAGTAAATTTTAGACAATCAAAATGATGTTAAAATGTGTGTGTTTCTTACAGTCTAGAGGCTGCTTATTCTGATGGAGGAAAACACTGACAGCATCCTTCATGATCACTGAAAGAACTGTTCTCCTTTCTCCTGCCCCACACTGATCTATCTGATCAGTGCAGTGCAGGGGAGAAAGTCACCAGGACTTGCACGGATGTTGCGCATCCTGTGTAGCTGAAAAAACTTCTGCAAGACTAGCCCTTGGACCTCTTTATGAAAAGAAGAACGACACTCCTGATATGTGAGGTGGCATGGATAGGGTCCCAATCAAACAAAGTTGTTGATTAGCCATTGAACCTTTCAGGTCATGTGATCAGTCACATTCCTGGAAGGAATTTCAAGATGTGGTAATGTATACGATGGATGAGTGTACATATATATATATATATATACATATATATATATATAAGTGTTTGTGTGTGTGGAGCTGCATGAGTATATAAGAGAGCTGTTGGTGTATGTAAGAAAGCTGTGTACAAGTATGTAGCAAAACAGTGCGTGTATTTAACAGAGGTGTGAGTGCATACTTCAAAGCTGTAGAAAAGCTATATGTGTTAGAACTGTGTTTGTGTATGGAGGAGAGTTGTGTGTGTATTTCGGAAAATTGCGTGTGTGATAGTAGTAGAGTTGTGTGTATGCAGGAGAGATGTGTGTATGTAGGAAAGAGGGTGGAAACTTATCAATGCTATAGGACCTATGCAAGAACCTAACATGATCAAATTTGACTCATGACAATACAGCTTTAAAAAATGCATTGGCAGCAATTGTACCGATCATCTACTTTCAATGAATTATCAGCAAATTGGTGAAAGTACACCTATTAAAAAAAAAATAACAGCCTCCTCCATATCCCCTCTAGCTGTCCTGTCCATCACCAAGATAGGTGCGTTTTCTGCCATTTTAGGTAGAAGTAATGTTCAACCAATTTGCTTCTAATTTAGACAAAGTAGTAGGAAAGTTTATCAAACAAACTCTACATATGAGCTCTATCTATTTTACAATACGTGTAATATGTATTCACAAAATGTCCATTTTCTATATGTGTGAACTTCACATCTTTTTTTTTTTTAGTAAGTTTTAGTGCATGATGAGGTGGTGTTTACCTATAGGATCCACCATCTCTTGGACTGGGCACCATTGATGGTATTTATTGGGCCCCACGTTCTTAAGTAAATCTCAGTATTGCTTCAAAAAGGTAGCTATGCATATACAGTTTACAGACAGAATGTTAACATATTAAGCAAGAGTGTGACAACTTATCAGTGCTAAATGTGCCATAAAAAAACCCAGCATGTAAAATTCTTAGCTTTGACAAGTGACAACATATCTGGCAAAATGCATTGTAAACCAAATGTAATTTTTAGCTGCAGTAAATTTTAGACAATCAAAATGATGTTAAAATGTGTGTGTTTCTTACAGTCTAGAGGCTGCTTATTCTGATGGAGGAAAACACTGACAGCATCCTTCATGATCACTGAAAGAACTGTTCTCCTTTCTCCTGCCCCACACTGATCTATCTGATCGGTGCAGTGCAGGGGAGAAAGTCACCAGGACTTGCACGGATGTTGCGCATCCTGTGTAGCTGAAAAAACTTCTGCAAGACTAGCCCTTGGACCTCTTTATGAAAAGAAGAACGACACTCCTGATATGTGAGGTGGCATGGATAGGGTCCCAATCAAACAAAGTTGTTGATTAGCCATTGAACCTTTCAGGTCATGTGATCAGTCACATTCCTGGAAGGAATTTCAAGATGTGGTAATGTATACGATGGATGAGTGTACATATATATATATATATATATATAAGTGTTTGTGTGTGTGGAGCTGCATGAGTATATAAGAGAGCTGTTGGTGTATGTAAGAAAGCTGTGTACAAGTATGTAGCAAAACAGTGCGTGTATTTAACAGAGGTGTGAGTGCATACTTCAAAGCTGTAGAAAAGCTATATGTGTTAGAACTGTGTTTGTGTATGGAGGAGAGTTGTGTGTGTATTTCGGAAAATTGCGTGTGTGATAGTAGTAGAGTTGTGTGTATGCAGGAGAGATGTGTGTATGTAGGAAAGAGGGTGGAAACTTATCAATGCTATAGGACCTATGCAAGAACCTAACATGATCAAATTTGACTCATGACAATACAGCTTTAAAAAATGCATTGGCAGCAATTGTACCGATCATCTACTTTCAATGAATTATCAGCAAATTGGTGAAAGTACACCTATTAAAAAAAAAATAACAGCCTCCTCCATATCCCCTCTAGCTGTCCTGTCCATCACCAAGATAGGTGCGTTTTCTGCCATTTTAGGTAGAAGTAATGTTCAACCAATTTGCTTCTAATTTAGACAAAGTAGTAGGAAAGTTTATCAAACAAACTCTACATATGAGCTCTATCTATTTTACAATACGTGTAATATGTATTCACAAAATGTCCATTTTCTATATGTGTGAACTTCACATCTTTTTTTTTTTTAGTAAGTTTTAGTGCATGATGAGGTGGTGTTTACCTATAGGATCCACCATCTCTTGGACTGGGCACCATTGATGGTATTTATTGGGCCCCACGTTCTTAAGTAAATCTCAATATTGCTTCAAAAAGGTAGCTATGCATATACAGTTTACAGACAGAATGTTAACATATTAAGCAAGAGTGTGACAACTTATCAGTGCTAAATGTGCCATAAAAAAACCCAGCATGTAAAATTCTTAGCTTTGACAAGTGACAACATATCTGGCAAAATGCATTGTAAACCAAATGTAATTTTTAGCTGCAGTAAATTTTAGACAATCAAAATGATGTTAAAATGTGTGTGTTTCTTACAGTCTAGAGGCTGCTTATTCTGATGGAGGAAAACACTGACAGCATCCTTCATGATCACTGAAAGAACTGTTCTCCTTTCTCCTGCCCCACACTGATCTATCTGATCGGTGCAGTGCAGGGGAGAAAGTCACCAGGACTTGCACGGATGTTGCGCATCCTGTGTAGCTGAAAAAACTTCTGCAAGACTAGCCCTTGGACCTCTTTATGAAAAGAAGAACGACACTCCTGATATGTGAGGTGGCATGGATAGGGTCCCAATCAAACAAAGTTGTTGATTAGCCATTGAACCTTTCAGGTCATGTGATCAGTCACATTCCTGGAAGGAATTTCAAGATGTGGTAATGTATACGATGGATGAGTGTACATATATATATATATATACATATATATATATATAAGTGTTTGTGTGTGTGGAGCTGCATGAGTATATAAGAGAGCTGTTGGTGTATGTAAGAAAGCTGTGTACAAGTATGTAGCAAAACAGTGCGTGTATTTAACAGAGGTGTGAGTGCATACTTCAAAGCTGTAGAAAAGCTATATGTGTTAGAACTGTGTTTGTGTATGGAGGAGAGTTGTGTGTGTATTTCGGAAAATTGCGTGTGTGATAGTAGTAGAGTTGTGTGTATGCAGGAGAGATGTGTGTATGTAGGAAAGAGGGTGGAAACTTATCAATGCTATAGGACCTATGCAAGAACCTAACATGATCAAATTTGACTCATGACAATACAGCTTTAAAAAATGCATTGGCAGCAATTGTACCGATCATCTACTTTCAATGAATTATCAGCAAATTGGTGAAAGTACACCTATTAAAAAAAAAATAACAGCCTCCTCCATATCCCCTCTAGCTGTCCTGTCCATCACCAAGATAGGTGCGTTTTCTGCCATTTTAGGTAGAAGTAATGTTCAACCAATTTGCTTCTAATTTAGACAAAGTAGTAGGAAAGTTTATCAAACAAACTCTACATATGAGCTCTATCTATTTTACAATACGTGTAATATGTATTCACAAAATGTCCATTTTCTATATGTGTGAACTTCACATCTTTTTTTTTTTTAGTAAGTTTTAGTGCATGATGAGGTGGTGTTTACCTATAGGATCCACCATCTCTTGGACTGGGCACCATTGATGGTATTTATTGGGCCCCACGTTCTTAAGTAAATCTCAGTATTGCTTCAAAAAGGTAGCTATGCATATACAGTTTACAGACAGAATGTTAACATATTAAGCAAGAGTGTGACAACTTATCAGTGCTAAATGTGCCATAAAAAAACCCAGCATGTAAAATTCTTAGCTTTGACAAGTGACAACATATCTGGCAAAATGCATTGTAAACCAAATGTAATTTTTAGCTGCAGTAAATTTTAGACAATCAAAATGATGTTAAAATGTGTGTGTTTCTTACAGTCTAGAGGCTGCTTATTCTGATGGAGGAAAACACTGACAGCATCCTTCATGATCACTGAAAGAACTGTTCTCCTTTCTCCTGCCCCACACTGATCTATCTGATCGGTGCAGTGCAGGGGAGAAAGTCACCAGGACTTGCACGGATGTTGCGCATCCTGTGTAGCTGAAAAAACTTCTGCAAGACTAGCCCTTGGACCTCTTTATGAAAAGAAGAACGACACTCCTGATATGTGAGGTGGCATGGATAGGGTCCCAATCAAACAAAGTTGTTGATTAGCCATTGAACCTTTCAGGTCATGTGATCAGTCACATTCCTGGAAGGAATTTCAAGATGTGGTAATGTATACGATGGATGAGTGTACATATATATATATATATATATATATATATATATAAGTGTTTGTGTGTGTGGAGCTGCATGAGTATATAAGAGAGCTGTTGGTGTATGTAAGAAAGCTGTGTACAAGTATGTAGCAAAACAGTGCGTGTATTTAACAGAGGTGTGAGTGCATACTTCAAAGCTGTAGAAAAGCTATATGTGTTAGAACTGTGTTTGTGTATGGAGGAGAGTTGTGTGTGTATTTCGGAAAATTGCGTGTGTGATAGTAGTAGAGTTGTGTGTATGCAGGAGAGATGTGTGTATGTAGGAAAGAGGGTGGAAACTTATCAATGCTATAGGACCTATGCAAGAACCTAACATGATCAAATTTGACTCATGACAATACAGCTTTAAAAAATGCATTGGCAGCAATTGTACCGATCATCTACTTTCAATGAATTATCAGCAAATTGGTGAAAGTACACCTATTAAAAAAAAAATAACAGCCTCCTCCATATCCCCTCTAGCTGTCCTGTCCATCACCAAGATAGGTGCGTTTTCTGCCATTTTAGGTAGAAGTAATGTTCAACCAATTTGCTTCTAATTTAGACAAAGTAGTAGGAAAGTTTATCAAACAAACTCTACATATGAGCTCTATCTATTTTACAATACGTGTAATATGTATTCACAAAATGTCCATTTTCTATATGTGTGAACTTCACATCTTTTTTTTTTTTAGTAAGTTTTAGTGCATGATGAGGTGGTGTTTACCTATAGGATCCACCATCTCTTGGACTGGGCACCATTGATGGTATTTATTGGGCCCCACGTTCTTAAGTAAATCTCAATATTGCTTAAAAAAGGTAGCTATGCATATACAGTTTACAGACAGAATGTTAACATATTAAGCAAGAGTGTGACAACTTATCAGTGCTAAATGTGCCATAAAAAAACCCAGCATGTAAAATTCTTAGCTTTGACAAGTGACAACATATCTGGCAAAATGCATTGTAAACCAAATGTAATTTTTAGCTGCAGTAAATTTTAGACAATCAAAATGATGTTAAAATGTGTGTGTTTCTTACAGTCTAGAGGCTGCTTATTCTGATGGAGGAAAACACTGACAGCATCCTTCATGATCACTGAAAGAACTGTTCTCCTTTCTCCTGCCCCACACTGATCTATCTGATCGGTGCAGTGCAGGGGAGAAAGTCACCAGGACTTGCACGGATGTTGCGCATCCTGTGTAGCTGAAAAAACTTCTGCAAGACTAGCCCTTGGACCTCTTTATGAAAAGAAGAACGACACTCCTGATATGTGAGGTGGCATGGATAGGGTCCCAATCAAACAAAGTTGTTGATTAGCCATTGAACCTTTCAGGTCATGTGATCAGTCACATTCCTGGAAGGAATTTCAAGATGTGGTAATGTATACGATGGATGAGTGTACATATATATATATATATACATATATATATATATAAGTGTTTGTGTGTGTGGAGCTGCATGAGTATATAAGAGAGCTGTTGGTGTATGTAAGAAAGCTGTGTACAAGTATGTAGCAAAACAGTGCGTGTATTTAACAGAGGTGTGAGTGCATACTTCAAAGCTGTAGAAAAGCTATATGTGTTAGAACTGTGTTTGTGTATGGAGGAGAGTTGTGTGTGTATTTCGGAAAATTGCGTGTGTGATAGTAGTAGAGTTGTGTGTATGCAGGAGAGATGTGTGTATGTAGGAAAGAGGGTGGAAACTTATCAATGCTATAGGACCTATGCAAGAACCTAACATGATCAAATTTGACTCATGACAATACAGCTTTAAAAAATGCATTGGCAGCAATTGTACCGATCATCTACTTTCAATGAATTATCAGCAAATTGGTGAAAGTACACCTATTAAAAAAAAAATAACAGCCTCCTCCATATCCCCTCTAGCTGTCCTGTCCATCACCAAGATAGGTGCGTTTTCTGCCATTTTAGGTAGAAGTAATGTTCAACCAATTTGCTTCTAATTTAGACAAAGTAGTAGGAAAGTTTATCAAACAAACTCTACATATGAGCTCTATCTATTTTACAATACGTGTAATATGTATTCACAAAATGTCCATTTTCTATATGTGTGAACTTCACATCTTTTTTTTTTTTAGTAAGTTTTAGTGCATGATGAGGTGGTGTTTACCTATAGGATCCACCATCTCTTGGACTGGGCACCATTGATGGTATTTATTGGGCCCCACGTTCTTAAGTAAATCTCAATATTGCTTCAAAAAGGTAGCTATGCATATACAGTTTACAGACAGAATGTTAACATATTAAGCAAGAGTGTGACAACTTATCAGTGCTAAATGTGCCATAAAAAAACCCAGCATGTAAAATTCTTAGCTTTGACAAGTGACAACATATCTGGCAAAATGCATTGTAAACCAAATGTAATTTTTAGCTGCAGTAAATTTTAGACAATCAAAATGATGTTAAAATGTGTGTGTTTCTTACAGTCTAGAGGCTGCTTATTCTGATGGAGGAAAACACTGACAGCATCCTTCATGATCACTGAAAGAACTGTTCTCCTTTCTCCTGCCCCACACTGATCTATCTGATCGGTGCAGTGCAGGGGAGAAAGTCACCAGGACTTGCACGGATGTTGCGCATCCTGTGTAGCTGAAAAAACTTCTGCAAGACTAGCCCTTGGACCTCTTTATGAAAAGAAGAACGACACTCCTGATATGTGAGGTGGCATGGATAGGGTCCCAATCAAACAAAGTTGTTGATTAGCCATTGAACCTTTCAGGTCATGTGATCAGTCACATTCCTGGAAGGAATTTCAAGATGTGGTAATGTATACGATGGATGAGTGTACATATATATATATATATATATATATATATAAGTGTTTGTGTGTGTGGAGCTGCATGAGTATATAAGAGAGCTGTTGGTGTATGTAAGAAAGCTGTGTACAAGTATGTAGCAAAACAGTGCGTGTATTTAACAGAGGTGTGAGTGCATACTTCAAAGCTGTAGAAAAGCTATATGTGTTAGAACTGTGTTTGTGTATGGAGGAGAGTGGTGTGTGTATTTCGGAAAATTGCGTGTGTGATAGTAGTAGAGTTGTGTGTATGCAGGAGAGATGTGTGTATGTAGGAAAGAGGGTGGAAACTTATCAATGCTATAGGACCTATGCAAGAACCTAACATGATCAAATTTGACTCATGACAATACAGCTTTAAAAAATGCATTGGCAGCAATTGTACCGATCATCTACTTTCAATGAATTATCAGCAAATTGGTGAAAGTACACCTATTAAAAAAAAAATAACAGCCTCCTCCATATCCCCTCTAGCTGTCCTGTCCATCACCAAGATAGGTGCGTTTTCTGCCATTTTAGGTAGAAGTAATGTTCAACCAATTTGCTTCTAATTTAGACAAAGTAGTAGGAAAGTTTATCAAACAAACTCTACATATGAGCTCTATCTATTTTACAATACGTGTAATATGTATTCACAAAATGTCCATTTTCTATATGTGTGAACTTCACATCTTTTTTTTTTTTAGTAAGTTTTAGTGCATGATGAGGTGGTGTTTACCTATAGGATCCACCATCTCTTGGACTGGGCACCATTGATGGTATTTATTGGGCCCCACGTTCTTAAGTAAATCTCAATATTGCTTCAAAAAGGTAGCTATGCATATACAGTTTACAGACAGAATGTTAACATATTAAGCAAGAGTGTGACAACTTATCAGTGCTAAATGTGCCATAAAAAAACCCAGCATGTAAAATTCTTAGCTTTGACAAGTGACAACATATCTGGCAAAATGCATTGTAAACCAAATGTAATTTTTAGCTGCAGTAAATTTTAGACAATCAAAATGATGTTAAAATGTGTGTGTTTCTTACAGTCTAGAGGCTGCTTATTCTGATGGAGGAAAACACTGACAGCATCCTTCATGATCACTGAAAGAACTGTTCTCCTTTCTCCTGCCCCACACTGATCTATCTGATCGGTGCAGTGCAGGGGAGAAAGTCACCAGGACTTGCACGGATGTTGCGCATCCTGTGTAGCTGAAAAAACTTCTGCAAGACTAGCCCTTGGACCTCTTTATGAAAAGAAGAACGACACTCCTGATATGTGAGGTGGCATGGATAGGGTCCCAATCAAACAAAGTTGTTGATTAGCCATTGAACCTTTCAGGTCATGTGATCAGTCACATTCCTGGAAGGAATTTCAAGATGTGGTAATGTATACGATGGATGAGTGTACATATATATATATATATACATATATATATATATAAGTGTTTGTGTGTGTGGAGCTGCATGAGTATATAAGAGAGCTGTTGGTGTATGTAAGAAAGCTGTGTACAAGTATGTAGCAAAACAGTGCGTGTATTTAACAGAGGTGTGAGTGCATACTTCAAAGCTGTAGAAAAGCTATATGTGTTAGAACTGTGTTTGTGTATGGAGGAGAGTTGTGTGTGTATTTCGGAAAATTGCGTGTGTGATAGTAGTAGAGTTGTGTGTATGCAGGAGAGATGTGTGTATGTAGGAAAGAGGGTGGAAACTTATCAATGCTATAGGACCTATGCAAGAACCTAACATGATCAAATTTGACTCATGACAATACAGCTTTAAAAAATGCATTGGCAGCAATTGTACCGATCATCTACTTTCAATGAATTATCAGCAAATTGGTGAAAGTACACCTATTAAAAAAAAAATAACAGCCTCCTCCATATCCCCTCTAGCTGTCCTGTCCATCACCAAGATAGGTGCGTTTTCTGCCATTTTAGGTAGAAGTAATGTTCAACCAATTTGCTTCTAATTTAGACAAAGTAGTAGGAAAGTTTATCAAACAAACTCTACATATGAGCTCTATCTATTTTACAATACGTGTAATATGTATTCACAAAATGTCCATTTTCTATATGTGTGAACTTCACATCTTTTTTTTTTTTAGTAAGTTTTAGTGCATGATGAGGTGGTGTTTACCTATAGGATCCACCATCTCTTGGACTGGGCACCATTGATGGTATTTATTGGGCCCCACGTTCTTAAGTAAATCTCAATATTGCTTCAAAAAGGTAGCTATGCATATACAGTTTACAGACAGAATGTTAACATATTAAGCAAGAGTGTGACAACTTATCAGTGCTAAATGTGCCATAAAAAAACCCAGCATGTAAAATTCTTAGCTTTGACAAGTGACAACATATCTGGCAAAATGCATTGTAAACCAAATGTAATTTTTAGCTGCAGTAAATTTTAGACAATCAAAATGATGTTAAAATGTGTGTGTTTCTTACAGTCTAGAGGCTGCTTATTCTGATGGAGGAAAACACTGACAGCATCCTTCATGATCACTGAAAGAACTGTTCTCCTTTCTCCTGCCCCACACTGATCTATCTGATCGGTGCAGTGCAGGGGAGAAAGTCACCAGGACTTGCACGGATGTTGCGCATCCTGTGTAGCTGAAAAAACTTCTGCAAGACTAGCCCTTGGACCTCTTTATGAAAAGAAGAACGACACTCCTGATATGTGAGGTGGCATGGATAGGGTCCCAATCAAACAAAGTTGTTGATTAGCCATTGAACCTTTCAGGTCATGTGATCAGTCACATTCCTGGAAGGAATTTCAAGATGTGGTAATGTATACGATGGATGAGTGTACATATATATATATATATATATATATATATAAGTGTTTGTGTGTGTGGAGCTGCATGAGTATATAAGAGAGCTGTTGGTGTATGTAAGAAAGCTGTGTACAAGTATGTAGCAAAACAGTGCGTGTATTTAACAGAGGTGTGAGTGCATACTTCAAAGCTGTAGAAAAGCTATATGTGTTAGAACTGTGTTTGTGTATGGAGGAGAGTTGTGTGTGTATTTCGGAAAATTGCGTGTGTGATAGTAGTAGAGTTGTGTGTATGCAGGAGAGATGTGTGTATGTAGGAAAGAGGGTGGAAACTTATCAATGCTATAGGACCTATGCAAGAACCTAACATGATCAAATTTGACTCATGACAATACAGCTTTAAAAAATGCATTGGCAGCAATTGTACCGATCATCTACTTTCAATGAATTATCAGCAAATTGGTGAAAGTACACCTATTAAAAAAAAAATAACAGCCTCCTCCATATCCCCTCTAGCTGTCCTGTCCATCACCAAGATAGGTGCGTTTTCTGCCATTTTAGGTAGAAGTAATGTTCAACTAATTTGCTTCTAATTTAGACAAAGTAGTAGGAAAGTTTATCAAACAAACTCTACATATGAGCTCTATCTATTTTACAATACGTGTAATATGTATTCACAAAATGTCCATTTTCTATATGTGTGAACTTCACATCTTTTTTTTTTTTAGTAAGTTTTAGTGCATGATGAGGTGGTGTTTACCTATAGGATCCACCATCTCTTGGACTGGGCACCATTGATGGTATTTATTGGGCCCCACGTTCTTAAGTAAATCTCAATATTGCTTCAAAAAGGTAGCTATGCATATACAGTTTACAGACAGAATGTTAACATATTAAGCAAGAGTGTGACAACTTATCAGTGCTAAATGTGCCATAAAAAAACCCAGCATGTAAAATTCTTAGCTTTGACAAGTGACAACATATCTGGCAAAATGCATTGTAAACCAAATGTAATTTTTAGCTGCAGTAAATTTTAGACAATCAAAATGATGTTAAAATGTGTGTGTTTCTTACAGTCTAGAGGCTGCTTATTCTGATGGAGGAAAACACTGACAGCATCCTTCATGATCACTGAAAGAACTGTTCTCCTTTCTCCTGCCCCACACTGATCTATCTGATCGGTGCAGTGCAGGGGAGAAAGTCACCAGGACTTGCACGGATGTTGCGCATCCTGTGTAGCTGAAAAAACTTCTGCAAGACTAGCCCTTGGACCTCTTTATGAAAAGAAGAACGACACTCCTGATATGTGAGGTGGCATGGATAGGGTCCCAATCAAACAAAGTTGTTGATTAGCCATTGAACCTTTCAGGTCATGTGATCAGTCACATTCCTGGAAGGAATTTCAAGATGTGGTAATGTATACGATGGATGAGTGTACATATATATATATATATATATATATAAGTGTTTGTGTGTGTGGAGCTGCATGAGTATATAAGAGAGCTGTTGGTGTATGTAAGAAAGCTGTGTACAAGTATGTAGCAAAACAGTGCGTGTATTTAACAGAGGTGTGAGTGCATACTTCAAAGCTGTAGAAAAGCTATATGTGTTAGAACTGTGTTTGTGTATGGAGGAGAGTTGTGTGTGTATTTCGGAAAATTGCGTGTGTGATAGTAGTAGAGTTGTGTGTATGCAGGAGAGATGTGTGTATGTAGGAAAGAGGGTGGAAACTTATCAATGCTATAGGACCTATGCAAGAACCTAACATGATCAAATTTGACTCATGACAATACAGCTTTAAAAAATGCATTGGCAGCAATTGTACCGATCATCTACTTTCAATGAATTATCAGCAAATTGGTGAAAGTACACCTATTAAAAAAAAAATAACAGCCTCCTCCATATCCCCTCTAGCTGTCCTGTCCATCACCAAGATAGGTGCGTTTTCTGCCATTTTAGGTAGAAGTAATGTTCAACCAATTTGCTTCTAATTTAGACAAAGTAGTAGGAAAGTTTATCAAACAAACTCTACATATGAGCTCTATCTATTTTACAATACGTGTAATATGTATTCACAAAATGTCCATTTTCTATATGTGTGAACTTCACATCTTTTTTTTTTTTAGTAAGTTTTAGTGCATGATGAGGTGGTGTTTACCTATAGGATCCACCATCTCTTGGACTGGGCACCATTGATGGTATTTATTGGGCCCCACGTTCTTAAGTAAATCTCAATATTGCTTCAAAAAGGTAGCTATGCATATACAGTTTACAGACAGAATGTTAACATATTAAGCAAGAGTGTGACAACTTATCAGTGCTAAATGTGCCATAAAAAAACCCAGCATGTAAAATTCTTAGCTTTGACAAGTGACAACATATCTGGCAAAATGCGTTGTAAACCAAATGTAATTTTTAGCTGCAGTAAATTTTAGACAATCAAAATGATGTTAAAATGTGTGTGTTTCTTACAGTCTAGAGGCTGCTTATTCTGATGGAGGAAAACACTGACAGCATCCTTCATGATCACTGAAAGAACTGTTCTCCTTTCTCCTGCCCCACACTGATCTATCTGATCGGTGCAGTGCAGGGGAGAAAGTCACCAGGACTTGCACGGATGTTGCGCATCCTGTGTAGCTGAAAAAACTTCTGCAAGACTAGCCCTTGGACCTCTTTATGAAAAGAAGAACGACACTCCTGATATGTGAGGTGGCATGGATAGGGTCCCAATCAAACAAAGTTGTTGATTAGCCATTGAACCTTTCAGGTCATGTGATCAGTCACATTCCTGGAAGGAATTTCAAGATGTGGTAATGTATACGATGGATGAGTGTACATATATATATATATATATATATATATATATATATATATAAGTGTTTGTGTGTGTGGAGCTGCATGAGTATATAAGAGAGCTGTTGGTGTATGTAAGAAAGCTGTGTACAAGTATGTAGCAAAACAGTGCGTGTATTTAACAGAGGTGTGAGTGCATACTTCAAAGCTGTAGAAAAGCTATATGTGTTAGAACTGTGTTTGTGTATGGAGGAGAGTTGTGTGTGTATTTCGGAAAATTGCGTGTGTGATAGTAGTAGAGTTGTGTGTATGCAGGAGAGATGTGTGTATGTAGGAAAGAGGGTGGAAACTTATCAATGCTATAGGACCTATGCAAGAACCTAACATGATCAAATTTGACTCATGACAATACAGCTTTAAAAAATGCATTGGCAGCAATTGTACCGATCATCTACTTTCAATGAATTATCAGCAAATTGGTGAAAGTACACCTATTAAAAAAAAAATAACAGCCTCCTCCATATCCCCTCTAGCTGTCCTGTCCATCACCAAGATAGGTGCGTTTTCTGCCATTTTAGGTAGAAGTAATGTTCAACCAATTTGCTTCTAATTTAGACAAAGTAGTAGGAAAGTTTATCAAACAAACTCTACATATGAGCTCTATCTATTTTACAATACGTGTAATATGTATTCACAAAATGTCCATTTTCTATATGTGTGAACTTCACATCTTTTTTTTTTTTAGTAAGTTTTAGTGCATGATGAGGTGGTGTTTACCTATAGGATCCACCATCTCTTGGACTGGGCACCATTGATGGTATTTATTGGGCCCCACGTTCTTAAGTAAATCTCAATATTGCTTCAAAAAGGTAGCTATGCATATACAGTTTACAGACAGAATGTTAACATATTAAGCAAGAGTGTGACAACTTATCAGTGCTAAATGTGCCATAAAAAAACCCAGCATGTAAAATTCTTAGCTTTGACAAGTGACAACATATCTGGCAAAATGCGTTGTAAACCAAATGTAATTTTTAGCTGCAGTAAATTTTAGACAATCAAAATGATGTTAAAATGTGTGTGTTTCTTACAGTCTAGAGGCTGCTTATTCTGATGGAGGAAAACACTGACAGCATCCTTCATGATCACTGAAAGAACTGTTCTCCTTTCTCCTGCCCCACACTGATCTATCTGATCGGTGCAGTGCAGGGGAGAAAGTCACCAGGACTTGCACGGATGTTGCGCATCCTGTGTAGCTGAAAAAACTTCTGCAAGACTAGCCCTTGGACCTCTTTATGAAAAGAAGAACGACACTCCTGATATGTGAGGTGGCATGGATAGGGTCCCAATCAAACAAAGTTGTTGATTAGCCATTGAACCTTTCAGGTCATGTGATCAGTCACATTCCTGGAAGGAATTTCAAGATGTGGTAATGTATACGATGGATGAGTGTACATATATATATATATATATATATATATATATATATATAAGTGTTTGTGTGTGTGGAGCTGCATGAGTATATAAGAGAGCTGTTGGTGTATGTAAGAAAGCTGTGTACAAGTATGTAGCAAAACAGTGCGTGTATTTAACAGAGGTGTGAGTGCATACTTCAAAGCTGTAGAAAAGCTATATGTGTTAGAACTGTGTTTGTGTATGGAGGAGAGTTGTGTGTGTATTTCGGAAAATTGCGTGTGTGATAGTAGTAGAGTTGTGTGTATGCAGGAGAGATGTGTGTATGTAGGAAAGAGGGTGGAAACTTATCAATGCTATAGGACCTATGCAAGAACCTAACATGATCAAATTTGACTCATGACAATACAGCTTTAAAAAATGCATTGGCAGCAATTGTACCGATCATCTACTTTCAATGAATTATCAGCAAATTGGTGAAAGTACACCTATTAAAAAAAAAATAACAGCCTCCTCCATATCCCCTCTAGCTGTCCTGTCCATCACCAAGATAGGTGCGTTTTCTGCCATTTTAGGTAGAAGTAATGTTCAACCAATTTGCTTCTAATTTAGACAAAGTAGTAGGAAAGTTTATCAAACAAACTCTACATATGAGCTCTATCTATTTTACAATACGTGTAATATGTATTCACAAAATGTCCATTTTCTATATGTGTGAACTTCACATCTTTTTTTTTTTTAGTAAGTTTTAGTGCATGATGAGGTGGTGTTTACCTATAGGATCCACCATCTCTTGGACTGGGCACCATTGATGGTATTTATTGGGCCCCACGTTCTTAAGTAAATCTCAATATTGCTTCAAAAAGGTAGCTATGCATATACAGTTTACAGACAGAATGTTAACATATTAAGCAAGAGTGTGACAACTTATCAGTGCTAAATGTGCCATAAAAAAACCCAGCATGTAAAATTCTTAGCTTTGACAAGTGACAACATATCTGGCAAAATGCGTTGTAAACCAAATGTAATTTTTAGCTGCAGTAAATTTTAGACAATCAAAATGATGTTAAAATGTGTGTGTTTCTTACAGTCTAGAGGCTGCTTATTCTGATGGAGGAAAACACTGACAGCATCCTTCATGATCACTGAAAGAACTGTTCTCCTTTCTCCTGCCCCACACTGATCTATCTGATCGGTGCAGTGCAGGGGAGAAAGTCACCAGGACTTGCACGGATGTTGCGCATCCTGTGTAGCTGAAAAAACTTCTGCAAGACTAGCCCTTGGACCTCTTTATGAAAAGAAGAACGACACTCCTGATATGTGAGGTGGCATGGATAGGGTCCCAATCAAACAAAGTTGTTGATTAGCCATTGAACCTTTCAGGTCATGTGATCAGTCACATTCCTGGAAGGAATTTCAAGATGTGGTAATGTATACGATGGATGAGTGTACATATATATATATATATATATATAAGTGTTTGTGTGTGTGGAGCTGCATGAGTATATAAGAGAGCTGTTGGTGTATGTAAGAAAGCTGTGTACAAGTATGTAGCAAAACAGTGCGTGTATTTAACAGAGGTGTGAGTGCATACTTCAAAGCTGTAGAAAAGCTATATGTGTTAGAACTGTGTTTGTGTATGGAGGAGAGTTGTGTGTGTATTTCGGAAAATTGCGTGTGTGATAGTAGTAGAGTTGTGTGTATGCAGGAGAGATGTGTGTATGTAGGAAAGAGGGTGGAAACTTATCAATGCTATAGGACCTATGCAAGAACCTAACATGATCAAATTTGACTCATGACAATACAGCTTTAAAAAATGCATTGGCAGCAATTGTACCGATCATCTACTTTCAATGAATTATCAGCAAATTGGTGAAAGTACACCTATTAAAAAAAAAATAACAGCCTCCTCCATATCCCCTCTAGCTGTCCTGTCCATCACCAAGATAGGTGCGTTTTCTGCCATTTTAGGTAGAAGTAATGTTCAACCAATTTGCTTCTAATTTAGACAAAGTAGTAGGAAAGTTTATCAAACAAACTCTACATATGAGCTCTATCTATTTTACAATACGTGTAATATGTATTCACAAAATGTCCATTTTCTATATGTGTGAACTTCACATCTTTTTTTTTTTTAGTAAGTTTTAGTGCATGATGAGGTGGTGTTTACCTATAGGATCCACCATCTCTTGGACTGGGCACCATTGATGGTATTTATTGGGCCCCACGTTCTTAAGTAAATCTCAATATTGCTTCAAAAAGGTAGCTATGCATATACAGTTTACAGACAGAATGTTAACATATTAAGCAAGAGTGTGACAACTTATCAGTGCTAAATGTGCCATAAAAAAACCCAGCATGTAAAATTCTTAGCTTTGACAAGTGACAACATATCTGGCAAAATGCGTTGTAAACCAAATGTAATTTTTAGCTGCAGTAAATTTTAGACAATCAAAATGATGTTAAAATGTGTGTGTTTCTTACAGTCTAGAGGCTGCTTATTCTGATGGAGGAAAACACTGACAGCATCCTTCATGATCACTGAAAGAACTGTTCTCCTTTCTCCTGCCCCACACTGATCTATCTGATCGGTGCAGTGCAGGGGAGAAAGTCACCAGGACTTGCACGGATGTTGCGCATCCTGTGTAGCTGAAAAAACTTCTGCAAGACTAGCCCTTGGACCTCTTTATGAAAAGAAGAACGACACTCCTGATATGTGAGGTGGCATGGATAGGGTCCCAATCAAACAAAGTTGTTGATTAGCCATTGAACCTTTCAGGTCATGTGATCAGTCACATTCCTGGAAGGAATTTCAAGATGTGGTAATGTATACGATGGATGAGTGTACATATATATATATATATATATATATAAGTGTTTGTGTGTGTGGAGCTGCATGAGTATATAAGAGAGCTGTTGGTGTATGTAAGAAAGCTGTGTACAAGTATGTAGCAAAACAGTGCGTGTATTTAACAGAGGTGTGAGTGCATACTTCAAAGCTGTAGAAAAGCTATATGTGTTAGAACTGTGTTTGTGTATGGAGGAGAGTTGTGTGTGTATTTCGGAAAATTGCGTGTGTGATAGTAGTAGAGTTGTGTGTATGCAGGAGAGATGTGTGTATGTAGGAAAGAGGGTGGAAACTTATCAATGCTATAGGACCTATGCAAGAACCTAACATGATCAAATTTGACTCATGACAATACAGCTTTAAAAAATGCATTGGCAGCAATTGTACCGATCATCTACTTTCAATGAATTATCAGCAAATTGGTGAAAGTACACCTATTAAAAAAAAAATAACAGCCTCCTCCATATCCCCTCTAGCTGTCCTGTCCATCACCAAGATAGGTGCGTTTTCTGCCATTTTAGGTAGAAGTAATGTTCAACCAATTTGCTTCTAATTTAGACAAAGTAGTAGGAAAGTTTATCAAACAAACTCTACATATGAGCTCTATCTATTTTACAATACGTGTAATATGTATTCACAAAATGTCCATTTTCTATATGTGTGAACTTCACATCTTTTTTTTTTTTAGTAAGTTTTAGTGCATGATGAGGTGGTGTTTACCTATAGGATCCACCATCTCTTGGACTGGGCACCATTGATGGTATTTATTGGGCCCCACGTTCTTAAGTAAATCTCAATATTGCTTCAAAAAGGTAGCTATGCATATACAGTTTACAGACAGAATGTTAACATATTAAGCAAGAGTGTGACAACTTATCAGTGCTAAATGTGCCATAAAAAAACCCAGCATGTAAAATTCTTAGCTTTGACAAGTGACAACATATCTGGCAAAATGCGTTGTAAACCAAATGTAATTTTTAGCTGCAGTAAATTTTAGACAATCAAAATGATGTTAAAATGTGTGTGTTTCTTACAGTCTAGAGGCTGCTTATTCTGATGGAGGAAAACACTGACAGCATCCTTCATGATCACTGAAAGAACTGTTCTCCTTTCTCCTGCCCCACACTGATCTATCTGATCGGTGCAGTGCAGGGGAGAAAGTCACCAGGACTTGCACGGATGTTGCGCATCCTGTGTAGCTGAAAAAACTTCTGCAAGACTAGCCCTTGGACCTCTTTATGAAAAGAAGAACGACACTCCTGATATGTGAGGTGGCATGGATAGGGTCCCAATCAAACAAAGTTGTTGATTAGCCATTGAACCTTTCAGGTCATGTGATCAGTCACATTCCTGGAAGGAATTTCAAGATGTGGTAATGTATACGATGGATGAGTGTACATATATATATATATATATATATATAAGTGTTTGTGTGTGTGGAGCTGCATGAGTATATAAGAGAGCTGTTGGTGTATGTAAGAAAGCTGTGTACAAGTATGTAGCAAAACAGTGCGTGTATGTAACAGAGGTGTGAGTGCATACTTCAAAGCTGTAGAAAAGCTATATGTGTTAGAACTGTGTTTGTGTATGGAGGAGAGTTGTGTGTGTATTTCGGAAAATTGCGTGTGTGATAGTAGTAGAGTTGTGTGTATGCAGGAGAGATGTGTGTATGTAGGAAAGAGGGTGGAAACTTATCAATGCTATAGGACCTATGCAAGAACCTAACATGATCAAATTTGACTCATGACAATACAGCTTTAAAAAATGCATTGGCAGCAATTGTACCGATCATCTACTTTCAATGAATTATCAGCAAATTGGTGAAAGTACACCTATTAAAAAAAAAATAACAGCCTCCTCCATATCCCCTCTAGCTGTCCTGTCCATCACCAAGATAGGTGCGTTTTCTGCCATTTTAGGTAGAAGTAATGTTCAACCAATTTGCTTCTAATTTAGACAAAGTAGTAGGAAAGTTTATCAAACAAACTCTACATATGAGCTCTATCTATTTTACAATACGTGTAATATGTATTCACAAAATGTCCATTTTCTATATGTGTGAACTTCACATCTTTTTTTTTTTTAGTAAGTTTTAGTGCATGATGAGGTGGTGTTTACCTATAGGATCCACCATCTCTTGGACTGGGCACCATTGATGGTATTTATTGGGCCCCACGTTCTTAAGTAAATCTCAATATTGCTTCAAAAAGGTAGCTATGCATATACAGTTTACAGACAGAATGTTAACATATTAAGCAAGAGTGTGACAACTTATCAGTGCTAAATGTGCCATAAAAAAACCCAGCATGTAAAATTCTTAGCTTTGACAAGTGACAACATATCTGGCAAAATGCATTGTAAACCAAATGTAATTTTTAGCTGCAGTAAATTTTAGACAATCAAAATGATGTTAAAATGTGTGTGTTTCTTACAGTCTAGAGGCTGCTTATTCTGATGGAGGAAAACACTGACAGCATCCTTCATGATCACTGAAAGAACTGTTCTCCTTTCTCCTGCCCCACACTGATCTATCTGATCGGTGCAGTGCAGGGGAGAAAGTCACCAGGACTTGCACGGATGTTGCGCATCCTGTGTAGCTGAAAAAACTTCTGCAAGACTAGCCCTTGGACCTCTTTATGAAAAGAAGAACGACACTCCTGATATGTGAGGTGGCATAGATAGGGTCCCAATCAAACAAAGTTGTTGATTAGCCATTGAACCTTTCAGGTCATGTGATCAGTCACATTCCTGGAAGGAATTTCAAGATGTGGTAATGTATACGATGGATGAGTGTACATATATATATATATATATATATATATAAGTGTTTGTGTGTGTGGAGCTGCATGAGTATATAAGAGAGCTGTTGGTGTATGTAAGAAAGCTGTGTACAAGTATGTAGCAAAACAGTGCGTGTATTTAACAGAGGTGTGAGTGCATACTTCAAAGCTGTAGAAAAGCTATATGTGTTAGAACTGTGTTTGTGTATGGAGGAGAGTTGTGTGTGTATTTCGGAAAATTGCGTGTGTGATAGTAGTAGAGTTGTGTGTATGCAGGAGAGATGTGTGTATGTAGGAAAGAGGGTGGAAACTTATCAATGCTATAGGACCTATGCAAGAACCTAACATGATCAAATTTGACTCATGACAATACAGCTTTAAAAAATGCATTGGCAGCAATTGTACCGATCATCTACTTTCAATGAATTATCAGCAAATTGGTGAAAGTACACCTATTAAAAAAAAAATAACAGCCTCCTCCATATCCCCTCTAGCTGTCCTGTCCATCACCAAGATAGGTGCGTTTTCTGCCATTTTAGGTAGAAGTAATGTTCAACCAATTTGCTTCTAATTTAGACAAAGTAGTAGGAAAGTTTATCAAACAAACTCTACATATGAGCTCTATCTATTTTACAATACGTGTAATATGTATTCACAAAATGTCCATTTTCTATATGTGTGAACTTCACATCTTTTTTTTTTTTAGTAAGTTTTAGTGCATGATGAGGTGGTGTTTACCTATAGGATCCACCATCTCTTGGACTGGGCACCATTGATGGTATTTATTGGGCCCCACGTTCTTAAGTAAATCTCAATATTGCTTCAAAAAGGTAGCTATGCATATACAGTTTACAGACAGAATGTTAACATATTAAGCAAGAGTGTGACAACTTATCAGTGCTAAATGTGCCATAAAAAAACCCAGCATGTAAAATTCTTAGCTTTGACAAGTGACAACATATCTGGCAAAATGCATTGTAAACCAAATGTAATTTTTAGCTGCAGTAAATTTTAGACAATCAAAATGATGTTAAAATGTGTGTGTTTCTTACAGTCTAGAGGCTGCTTATTCTGATGGAGGAAAACACTGACAGCATCCTTCATGATCACTGAAAGAACTGTTCTCCTTTCTCCTGCCCCACACTGATCTATCTGATCGGTGCAGTGCAGGGGAGAAAGTCACCAGGACTTGCACGGATGTTGCGCATCCTGTGTAGCTGAAAAAACTTCTGCAAGACTAGCCCTTGGACCTCTTTATGAAAAGAAGAACGACACTCCTGATATGTGAGGTGGCATGGATAGGGTCCCAATCAAACAAAGTTGTTGATTAGCCATTGAACCTTTCAGGTCATGTGATCAGTCACATTCCTGGAAGGAATTTCAAGATGTGGTAATGTATACGATGGATGAGTGTACATATATATATATATATATATATATAAGTGTTTGTGTGTGTGGAGCTGCATGAGTATATAAGAGAGCTGTTGGTGTATGTAAGAAAGCTGTGTACAAGTATGTAGCAAAACAGTGCGTGTATTTAACAGAGGTGTGAGTGCATACTTCAAAGCTGTAGAAAAGCTATATGTGTTAGAACTGTGTTTGTGTATGGAGGAGAGTTGTGTGTGTATTTCGGAAAATTGCGTGTGTGATAGTAGTAGAGTTGTGTGTATGCAGGAGAGATGTGTGTATGTAGGAAAGAGGGTGGAAACTTATCAATGCTATAGGACCTATGCAAGAACCTAACATGATCAAATTTGACTCATGACAATACAGCTTTAAAAAATGCATTGGCAGCAATTGTACCGATCATCTACTTTCAATGAATTATCAGCAAATTGGTGAAAGTACACCTATTAAAAAAAAAATAACAGCCTCCTCCATATCCCCTCTAGCTGTCCTGTCCATCACCAAGATAGGTGCGTTTTCTGCCATTTTAGGTAGAAGTAATGTTCAACCAATTTGCTTCTAATTTAGACAAAGTAGTAGGAAAGTTTATCAAACAAACTCTACATATGAGCTCTATCTATTTTACAATACGTGTAATATGTATTCACAAAATGTCCATTTTCTATATGTGTGAACTTCACATCTTTTTTTTTTTTAGTAAGTTTTAGTGCATGATGAGGTGGTGTTTACCTATAGGATCCACCATCTCTTGGACTGGGCACCATTGATGGTATTTATTGGGCCCCACGTTCTTAAGTAAATCTCAATATTGCTTCAAAAAGGTAGCTATGCATATACAGTTTACAGACAGAATGTTAACATATTAAGCAAGAGTGTGACAACTTATCAGTGCTAAATGTGCCATAAAAAAACCCAGCATGTAAAATTCTTAGCTTTGACAAGTGACAACATATCTGGCAAAATGCGTTGTAAACCAAATGTAATTTTTAGCTGCAGTAAATTTTAGACAATCAAAATGATGTTAAAATGTGTGTGTTTCTTACAGTCTAGAGGCTGCTTATTCTGATGGAGGAAAACACTGACAGCATCCTTCATGATCACTGAAAGAACTGTTCTCCTTTCTCCTGCCCCACACTGATCTATCTGATCGGTGCAGTGCAGGGGAGAAAGTCACCAGGACTTGCACGGATGTTGCGCATCCTGTGTAGCTGAAAAAACTTCTGCAAGACTAGCCCTTGGACCTCTTTATGAAAAGAAGAACGACACTCCTGATATGTGAGGTGGCATGGATAGGGTCCCAATCAAACAAAGTTGTTGATTAGCCATTGAACCTTTCAGGTCATGTGATCAGTCACATTCCTGGAAGGAATTTCAAGATGTGGTAATGTATACGATGGATGAGTGTACATATATATATATATATATATATAAGTGTTTGTGTGTGTGGAGCTGCATGAGTATATAAGAGAGCTGTTGGTGTATGTAAGAAAGCTGTGTACAAGTATGTAGCAAAACAGTGCGTGTATTTAACAGAGGTGTGAGTGCATACTTCAAAGCTGTAGAAAAGCTATATGTGTTAGAACTGTGTTTGTGTATGGAGGAGAGTTGTGTGTGTATTTCGGAAAATTGCGTGTGTGATAGTAGTAGAGTTGTGTGTATGCAGGAGAGATGTGTGTATGTAGGAAAGAGGGTGGAAACTTATCAATGCTATAGGACCTATGCAAGAACCTAACATGATCAAATTTGACTCATGACAATACAGCTTTAAAAAATGCATTGGCAGCAATTGTACCGATCATCTACTTTCAATGAATTATCAGCAAATTGGTGAAAGTACACCTATTAAAAAAAAAATAACAGCCTCCTCCATATCCCCTCTAGCTGTCCTGTCCATCACCAAGATAGGTGCGTTTTCTGCCATTTTAGGTAGAAGTAATGTTCAACCAATTTGCTTCTAATTTAGACAAAGTAGTAGGAAAGTTTATCAAACAAACTCTACATATGAGCTCTATCTATTTTACAATACGTGTAATATGTATTCACAAAATGTCCATTTTCTATATGTGTGAACTTCACATCTTTTTTTTTTTTAGTAAGTTTTAGTGCATGATGAGGTGGTGTTTACCTATAGGATCCACCATCTCTTGGACTGGGCACCATTGATGGTATTTATTGGGCCCCACGTTCTTAAGTAAATCTCAATATTGCTTCAAAAAGGTAGCTATGCATATACAGTTTACAGACAGAATGTTAACATATTAAGCAAGAGTGTGACAACTTATCAGTGCTAAATGTGCCATAAAAAAACCCAGCATGTAAAATTCTTAGCTTTGACAAGTGACAACATATCTGGCAAAATGCGTTGTAAACCAAATGTAATTTTTAGCTGCAGTAAATTTTAGACAATCAAAATGATGTTAAAATGTGTGTGTTTCTTACAGTCTAGAGGCTGCTTATTCTGATGGAGGAAAACACTGACAGCATCCTTCATGATCACTGAAAGAACTGTTCTCCTTTCTCCTGCCCCACACTGATCTATCTGATCGGTGCAGTGCAGGGGAGAAAGTCACCAGGACTTGCACGGATGTTGCGCATCCTGTGTAGCTGAAAAAACTTCTGCAAGACTAGCCCTTGGACCTCTTTATGAAAAGAAGAACGACACTCCTGATATGTGAGGTGGCATGGATAGGGTCCCAATCAAACAAAGTTGTTGATTAGCCATTGAACCTTTCAGGTCATGTGATCAGTCACATTCCTGGAAGGAATTTCAAGATGTGGTAATGTATACGATGGATGAGTGTACATATATATATATATATATATATATAAGTGTTTGTGTGTGTGGAGCTGCATGAGTATATAAGAGAGCTGTTGGTGTATGTAAGAAAGCTGTGTACAAGTATGTAGCAAAACAGTGCGTGTATTTAACAGAGGTGTGAGTGCATACTTCAAAGCTGTAGAAAAGCTATATGTGTTAGAACTGTGTTTGTGTATGGAGGAGAGTTGTGTGTGTATTTCGGAAAATTGCGTGTGTGATAGTAGTAGAGTTGTGTGTATGCAGGAGAGATGTGTGTATGTAGGAAAGAGGGTGGAAACTTATCAATGCTATAGGACCTATGCAAGAACCTAACATGATCAAATTTGACTCATGACAATACAGCTTTAAAAAATGCATTGGCAGCAATTGTACCGATCATCTACTTTCAATGAATTATCAGCAAATTGGTGAAAGTACACCTATTAAAAAAAAAATAACAGCCTCCTCCATATCCCCTCTAGCTGTCCTGTCCATCACCAAGATAGGTGCGTTTTCTGCCATTTTAGGTAGAAGTAATGTTCAACCAATTTGCTTCTAATTTAGACAAAGTAGTAGGAAAGTTTATCAAACAAACTCTACATATGAGCTCTATCTATTTTACAATACGTGTAATATGTATTCACAAAATGTCCATTTTCTATATGTGTGAACTTCACATCTTTTTTTTTTTTAGTAAGTTTTAGTGCATGATGAGGTGGTGTTTACCTATAGGATCCACCATCTCTTGGACTGGGCACCATTGATGGTATTTATTGGGCCCCACGTTCTTAAGTAAATCTCAATATTGCTTCAAAAAGGTAGCTATGCATATACAGTTTACAGACAGAATGTTAACATATTAAGCAAGAGTGTGACAACTTATCAGTGCTAAATGTGCCATAAAAAAACCCAGCATGTAAAATTCTTAGCTTTGACAAGTGACAACATATCTGGCAAAATGCGTTGTAAACCAAATGTAATTTTTAGCTGCAGTAAATTTTAGACAATCAAAATGATGTTAAAATGTGTGTGTTTCTTACAGTCTAGAGGCTGCTTATTCTGATGGAGGAAAACACTGACAGCATCCTTCATGATCACTGAAAGAACTGTTCTCCTTTCTCCTGCCCCACACTGATCTATCTGATCGGTGCAGTGCAGGGGAGAAAGTCACCAGGACTTGCACGGATGTTGCGCATCCTGTGTAGCTGAAAAAACTTCTGCAAGACTAGCCCTTGGACCTCTTTATGAAAAGAAGAACGACACTCCTGATATGTGAGGTGGCATGGATAGGGTCCCAATCAAACAAAGTTGTTGATTAGCCATTGAACCTTTCAGGTCATGTGATCAGTCACATTCCTGGAAGGAATTTCAAGATGTGGTAATGTATACGATGGATGAGTGTACATATATATATATATATATATATATAAGTGTTTGTGTGTGTGGAGCTGCATGAGTATATAAGAGAGCTGTTGGTGTATGTAAGAAAGCTGTGTACAAGTATGTAGCAAAACAGTGCGTGTATGTAACAGAGGTGTGAGTGCATACTTCAAAGCTGTAGAAAAGCTATATGTGTTAGAACTGTGTTTGTGTATGGAGGAGAGTTGTGTGTGTATTTCGGAAAATTGCGTGTGTGATAGTAGTAGAGTTGTGTGTATGCAGGAGAGATGTGTGTATGTAGGAAAGAGGGTGGAAACTTATCAATGCTATAGGACCTATGCAAGAACCTAACATGATCAAATTTGACTCATGACAATACAGCTTTAAAAAATGCATTGGCAGCAATTGTACCGATCATCTACTTTCAATGAATTATCAGCAAATTGGTGAAAGTACACCTATTAAAAAAAAAATAACAGCCTCCTCCATATCCCCTCTAGCTGTCCTGTCCATCACCAAGATAGGTGCGTTTTCTGCCATTTTAGGTAGAAGTAATGTTCAACCAATTTGCTTCTAATTTAGACAAAGTAGTAGGAAAGTTTATCAAACAAACTCTACATATGAGCTCTATCTATTTTACAATACGTGTAATATGTATTCACAAAATGTCCATTTTCTATATGTGTGAACTTCACATCTTTTTTTTTTTTAGTAAGTTTTAGTGCATGATGAGGTGGTGTTTACCTATAGGATCCACCATCTCTTGGACTGGGCACCATTGATGGTATTTATTGGGCCCCACGTTCTTAAGTAAATCTCAATATTGCTTCAAAAAGGTAGCTATGCATATACAGTTTACAGACAGAATGTTAACATATTAAGCAAGAGTGTGACAACTTATCAGTGCTAAATGTGCCATAAAAAAACCCAGCATGTAAAATTCTTAGCTTTGACAAGTGACAACATATCTGGCAAAATGCATTGTAAACCAAATGTAATTTTTAGCTGCAGTAAATTTTAGACAATCAAAATGATGTTAAAATGTGTGTGTTTCTTACAGTCTAGAGGCTGCTTATTCTGATGGAGGAAAACACTGACAGCATCCTTCATGATCACTGAAAGAACTGTTCTCCTTTCTCCTGCCCCACACTGATCTATCTGATCGGTGCAGTGCAGGGGAGAAAGTCACCAGGACTTGCACGGATGTTGCGCATCCTGTGTAGCTGAAAAAACTTCTGCAAGACTAGCCCTTGGACCTCTTTATGAAAAGAAGAACGACACTCCTGATATGTGAGGTGGCATAGATAGGGTCCCAATCAAACAAAGTTGTTGATTAGCCATTGAACCTTTCAGGTCATGTGATCAGTCACATTCCTGGAAGGAATTTCAAGATGTGGTAATGTATACGATGGATGAGTGTACATATATATATATATATATATATATATATAAGTGTTTGTGTGTGTGGAGCTGCATGAGTATATAAGAGAGCTGTTGGTGTATGTAAGAAAGCTGTGTACAAGTATGTAGCAAAACAGTGCGTGTATTTAACAGAGGTGTGAGTGCATACTTCAAAGCTGTAGAAAAGCTATATGTGTTAGAACTGTGTTTGTGTATGGAGGAGAGTTGTGTGTGTATTTCGGAAAATTGCGTGTGTGATAGTAGTAGAGTTGTGTGTATGCAGGAGAGATGTGTGTATGTAGGAAAGAGGGTGGAAACTTATCAATGCTATAGGACCTATGCAAGAACCTAACATGATCAAATTTGACTCATGACAATACAGCTTTAAAAAATGCATTGGCAGCAATTGTACCGATCATCTACTTTCAATGAATTATCAGCAAATTGGTGAAAGTACACCTATTAAAAAAAAAATAACAGCCTCCTCCATATCCCCTCTAGCTGTCCTGTCCATCACCAAGATAGGTGCGTTTTCTGCCATTTTAGGTAGAAGTAATGTTCAACCAATTTGCTTCTAATTTAGACAAAGTAGTAGGAAAGTTTATCAAACAAACTCTACATATGAGCTCTATCTATTTTACAATACGTGTAATATGTATTCACAAAATGTCCATTTTCTATATGTGTGAACTTCACATCTTTTTTTTTTTTAGTAAGTTTTAGTGCATGATGAGGTGGTGTTTACCTATAGGATCCACCATCTCTTGGACTGGGCACCATTGATGGTATTTATTGGGCCCCACGTTCTTAAGTAAATCTCAATATTGCTTCAAAAAGGTAGCTATGCATATACAGTTTACAGACAGAATGTTAACATATTAAGCAAGAGTGTGACAACTTATCAGTGCTAAATGTGCCATAAAAAAACCCAGCATGTAAAATTCTTAGCTTTGACAAGTGACAACATATCTGGCAAAATGCATTGTAAACCAAATGTAATTTTTAGCTGCAGTAAATTTTAGACAATCAAAATGATGTTAAAATGTGTGTGTTTCTTACAGTCTAGAGGCTGCTTATTCTGATGGAGGAAAACACTGACAGCATCCTTCATGATCACTGAAAGAACTGTTCTCCTTTCTCCTGCCCCACACTGATCTATCTGATCGGTGCAGTGCAGGGGAGAAAGTCACCAGGACTTGCACGGATGTTGCGCATCCTGTGTAGCTGAAAAAACTTCTGCAAGACTAGCCCTTGGACCTCTTTATGAAAAGAAGAACGACACTCCTGATATGTGAGGTGGCATGGATAGGGTCCCAATCAAACAAAGTTGTTGATTAGCCATTGAACCTTTCAGGTCATGTGATCAGTCACATTCCTGGAAGGAATTTCAAGATGTGGTAATGTATACGATGGATGAGTGTACATATATATATATATATATATATAAGTGTTTGTGTGTGTGGAGCTGCATGAGTATATAAGAGAGCTGTTGGTGTATGTAAGAAAGCTGTGTACAAGTATGTAGCAAAACAGTGCGTGTATTTAACAGAGGTGTGAGTGCATACTTCAAAGCTGTAGAAAAGCTATATGTGTTAGAACTGTGTTTGTGTATGGAGGAGAGTTGTGTGAGTATTTTGGAAAATTGCGTGTGTGATAGTAGTAGAGTTGTGTGTATGCAGGAGAGATGTGTGTATGTAGGAAAGAGGGTGGAAACTTATCAATGCTATAGGACCTATGCAAGAACCTAACATGATCAAATTTGACTCATGACAATACAGCTTTAAAAAATGCATTGGCAGCAATTGTACCGATCATCTACTTTCAATGAATTATCAGCAAATTGGTGAAAGTACACCTATTAAAAAAAAAATAACAGCCTCCTCCATATCCCCTCTAGCTGTCCTGTCCATCACCAAGATAGGTGCGTTTTCTGCCATTTTAGGTAGAAGTAATGTTCAACCAATTTGCTTCTAATTTAGACAAAGTAGTAGGAAAGTTTATCAAACAAACTCTACATATGAGCTCTATCTATTTTACAATACGTGTAATATGTATTCACAAAATGTCCATTTTCTATATGTGTGAACTTCACATCTTTTTTTTTTTTAGTAAGTTTTAGTGCATGATGAGGTGGTGTTTACCTATAGGATCCACCATCTCTTGGACTGGGCACCATTGATGGTATTTATTGGGCCCCACGTTCTTAAGTAAATCTCAATATTGCTTCAAAAAGGTAGCTATGCATATACAGTTTACAGACAGAATGTTAACATATTAAGCAAGAGTGTGACAACTTATCAGTGCTAAATGTGCCATAAAAAAACCCAGCATGTAAAATTCTTAGCTTTGACAAGTGACAACATATCTGGCAAAATGCATTGTAAACCAAATGTAATTTTTAGCTGCAGTAAATTTTAGACAATCAAAATGATGTTAAAATGTGTGTGTTTCTTACAGTCTAGAGGCTGCTTATTCTGATGGAGGAAAACACTGACAGCATCCTTCATGATCACTGAAAGAACTGTTCTCCTTTCTCCTGCCCCACACTGATCTATCTGATCGGTGCAGTGCAGGGGAGAAAGTCACCAGGACTTACACGGATGTTGCGCATCCTGTGTAGCTGAAAAAACTTCTGCAAGACTAGCCCTTGGACCTCTTTATGAAAAGAAGAACGACACTCCTGATATGTGAGGTGGCATGGATAGGGTCCCAATCAAACAAAGTTGTTGATTAGCCATTGAACCTTTCAGGTCATGTGATCAGTCACATTCCTGGAAGGAATTTCAAGATGTGGTAATGTATACGATGGATGAGTGTACATATATATATATATATATATATATATATATATATATATAAGTGTTTGTGTGTGTGGAGCTGCATGAGTATATAAGAGAGCTGTTGGTGTATGTAAGAAAGCTGTGTACAAGTATGTAGCAAAACAGTGCGTGTATTTAACAGAGGTGTGAGTGCATACTTCAAAGCTGTAGAAAAGCTATATGTGTTAGAACTGTGTTTGTGTATGGAGGAGAGTTGTGTGTGTATTTCGGAAAATTGCGTGTGTGATAGTAGTAGAGTTGTGTGTATGCAGGAGAGATGTGTGTATGTAGGAAAGAGGGTGGAAACTTATCAATGCTATAGGACCTATGCAAGAACCTAACATGATCAAATTTGACTCATGACAATACAGCTTTAAAAAATGCATTGGCAGCAATTGTACCGATCATCTACTTTCAATGAATTATCAGCAAATTGGTGAAAGTACACCTATTAAAAAAAAAATAACAGCCTCCTCCATATCCCCTCTAGCTGTCCTGTCCATCACCAAGATAGGTGCGTTTTCTGCCATTTTAGGTAGAAGTAATGTTCAACCAATTTGCTTCTAATTTAGACAAAGTAGTAGGAAAGTTTATCAAACAAACTCTACATATGAGCTCTATCTATTTTACAATACGTGTAATATGTATTCACAAAATGTCCATTTTCTATATGTGTGAACTTCACATCTTTTTTTTTTTTAGTAAGTTTTAGTGCATGATGAGGTGGTGTTTACCTATAGGATCCACCATCTCTTGGACTGGGCACCATTGATGGTATTTATTGGGCCCCACGTTCTTAAGTAAATCTCAATATTGCTTCAAAAAGGTAGCTATGCATATACAGTTTACAGACAGAATGTTAACATATTAAGCAAGAGTGTGACAACTTATCAGTGCTAAATGTGCCATAAAAAAACCCAGCATGTAAAATTCTTAGCTTTGACAAGTGACAACATATCTGGCAAAATGCATTGTAAACCAAATGTAATTTTTAGCTGCAGTAAATTTTAGACAATCAAAATGATGTTAAAATGTGTGTGTTTCTTACAGTCTAGAGGCTGCTTATTCTGATGGAGGAAAACACTGACAGCATCCTTCATGATCACTGAAAGAACTGTTCTCCTTTCTCCTGCCCCACACTGATCTATCTGATCGGTGCAGTGCAGGGGAGAAAGTCACCAGGACTTGCACGGATGTTGCGCATCCTGTGTAGCTGAAAAAACTTCTGCAAGACTAGCCCTTGGACCTCTTTATGAAAAGAAGAACGACACTCCTGATATGTGAGGTGGCATGGATAGGGTCCCAATCAAACAAAGTTGTTGATTAGCCATTGAACCTTTCAGGTCATGTGATCAGTCACATTCCTGGAAGGAATTTCAAGATGTGGTAATGTATACGATGGATGAGTGTACATATATATATATATATATATATATATAAGTGTTTGTGTGTGTGGAGCTGCATGAGTATATAAGAGAGCTGTTGGTGTATGTAAGAAAGCTGTGTACAAGTATGTAGCAAAACAGTGCGTGTATGTAACAGAGGTGTGAGTGCATACTTCAAAGCTGTAGAAAAGCTATATGTGTTAGAACTGTGTTTGTGTATGGAGGAGAGTTGTGTGTGTATTTCGGAAAATTGCGTGTGTGATAGTAGTAGAGTTGTGTGTATGCAGGAGAGATGTGTGTATGTAGGAAAGAGGGTGGAAACTTATCAATGCTATAGGACCTATGCAAGAACCTAACATGATCAAATTTGACTCATGACAATACAGCTTTAAAAAATGCATTGGCAGCAATTGTACCGATCATCTACTTTCAATGAATTATCAGCAAATTGGTGAAAGTACACCTATTAAAAAAAAAATAACAGCCTCCTCCATATCCCCTCTAGCTGTCCTGTCCATCACCAAGATAGGTGCGTTTTCTGCCATTTTAGGTAGAAGTAATGTTCAACCAATTTGCTTCTAATTTAGACAAAGTAGTAGGAAAGTTTATCAAACAAACTCTACATATGAGCTCTATCTATTTTACAATACGTGTAATATGTATTCACAAAATGTCCATTTTCTATATGTGTGAACTTCACATCTTTTTTTTTTTTAGTAAGTTTTAGTGCATGATGAGGTGGTGTTTACCTATAGGATCCACCATCTCTTGGACTGGGCACCATTGATGGTATTTATTGGGCCCCACGTTCTTAAGTAAATCTCAATATTGCTTCAAAAAGGTAGCTATGCATATACAGTTTACAGACAGAATGTTAACATATTAAGCAAGAGTGTGACAACTTATCAGTGCTAAATGTGCCATAAAAAAACCCAGCATGTAAAATTCTTAGCTTTGACAAGTGACAACATATCTGGCAAAATGCATTGTAAACCAAATGTAATTTTTAGCTGCAGTAAATTTTAGACAATCAAAATGATGTTAAAATGTGTGTGTTTCTTACAGTCTAGAGGCTGCTTATTCTGATGGAGGAAAACACTGACAGCATCCTTCATGATCACTGAAAGAACTGTTCTCCTTTCTCCTGCCCCACACTGATCTATCTGATCGGTGCAGTGCAGGGGAGAAAGTCACCAGGACTTGCACGGATGTTGCGCATCCTGTGTAGCTGAAAAAACTTCTGCAAGACTAGCCCTTGGACCTCTTTATGAAAAGAAGAACGACACTCCTGATATGTGAGGTGGCATGGATAGGGTCCCAATCAAACAAAGTTGTTGATTAGCCATTGAACCTTTCAGGTCATGTGATCAGTCACATTCCTGGAAGGAATTTCAAGATGTGGTAATGTATACGATGGATGAGTGTACATATATATATATATATATATATATATATATAAGTGTTTGTGTGTGTGGAGCTGCATGAGTATATAAGAGAGCTGTTGGTGTATGTAAGAAAGCTGTGTACAAGTATGTAGCAAAACAGTGCGTGTATTTAACAGAGGTGTGAGTGCATACTTCAAAGCTGTAGAAAAGCTATATGTGTTAGAACTGTGTTTGTGTATGGAGGAGAGTTGTGTGTGTATTTCGGAAAATTGCGTGTGTGATAGTAGTAGAGTTGTGTGTATGCAGGAGAGATGTGTGTATGTAGGAAAGAGGGTGGAAACTTATCAATGCTATAGGACCTATGCAAGAACCTAACATGATCAAATTTGACTCATGACAATACAGCTTTAAAAAATGCATTGGCAGCAATTGTACCGATCATCTACTTTCAATGAATTATCAGCAAATTGGTGAAAGTACACCTATTAAAAAAAAAATAACAGCCTCCTCCATATCCCCTCTAGCTGTCCTGTCCATCACCAAGATAGGTGCGTTTTCTGCCATTTTAGGTAGAAGTAATGTTCAACCAATTTGCTTCTAATTTAGACAAAGTAGTAGGAAAGTTTATCAAACAAACTCTACATATGAGCTCTATCTATTTTACAATACGTGTAATATGTATTCACAAAATGTCCATTTTCTATATGTGTGAACTTCACATCTTTTTTTTTTTTAGTAAGTTTTAGTGCATGATGAGGTGGTGTTTACCTATAGGATCCACCATCTCTTGGACTGGGCACCATTGATGGTATTTATTGGGCCCCACGTTCTTAAGTAAATCTCAATATTGCTTCAAAAAGGTAGCTATGCATATACAGTTTACAGACAGAATGTTAACATATTAAGCAAGAGTGTGACAACTTATCAGTGCTAAATGTGCCATAAAAAAACCCAGCATGTAAAATTCTTAGCTTTGACAAGTGACAACATATCTGGCAAAATGCATTGTAAACCAAATGTAATTTTTAGCTGCAGTAAATTTTAGACAATCAAAATGATGTTAAAATGTGTGTGTTTCTTACAGTCTAGAGGCTGCTTATTCTGATGGAGGAAAACACTGACAGCATCCTTCATGATCACTGAAAGAACTGTTCTCCTTTCTCCTGCCCCACACTGATCTATCTGATCGGTGCAGTGCAGGGGAGAAAGTCACCAGGACTTGCACGGATGTTGCGCATCCTGTGTAGCTGAAAAAACTTCTGCAAGACTAGCCCTTGGACCTCTTTATGAAAAGAAGAACGACACTCCTGATATGTGAGGTGGCATGGATAGGGTCCCAATCAAACAAAGTTGTTGATTAGCCATTGAACCTTTCAGGTCATGTGATCAGTCACATTCCTGGAAGGAATTTCAAGATGTGGTAATGTATACGATGGATGAGTGTACATATATATATATATATATATATATATAAGTGTTTGTGTGTGTGGAGCTGCATGAGTATATAAGAGAGCTGTTGGTGTATGTAAGAAAGCTGTGTACAAGTATGTAGCAAAACAGTGCGTGTATGTAACAGAGGTGTGAGTGCATACTTCAAAGCTGTAGAAAAGCTATATGTGTTAGAACTGTGTTTGTGTATGGAGGAGAGTTGTGTGTGTATTTCGGAAAATTGCGTGTGTGATAGTAGTAGAGTTGTGTGTATGCAGGAGAGATGTGTGTATGTAGGAAAGAGGGTGGAAACTTATCAATGCTATAGGACCTATGCAAGAACCTAACATGATCAAATTTGACTCATGACAATACAGCTTTAAAAAATGCATTGGCAGCAATTGTACCGATCATCTACTTTCAATGAATTATCAGCAAATTGGTGAAAGTACACCTATTAAAAAAAAAATAACAGCCTCCTCCATATCCCCTCTAGCTGTCCTGTCCATCACCAAGATAGGTGCGTTTTCTGCCATTTTAGGTAGAAGTAATGTTCAACCAATTTGCTTCTAATTTAGACAAAGTAGTAGGAAAGTTTATCAAACAAACTCTACATATGAGCTCTATCTATTTTACAATACGTGTAATATGTATTCACAAAATGTCCATTTTCTATATGTGTGAACTTCACATCTTTTTTTTTTTTAGTAAGTTTTAGTGCATGATGAGGTGGTGTTTACCTATAGGATCCACCATCTCTTGGACTGGGCACCATTGATGGTATTTATTGGGCCCCACGTTCTTAAGTAAATCTCAATATTGCTTCAAAAAGGTAGCTATGCATATACAGTTTACAGACAGAATGTTAACATATTAAGCAAGAGTGTGACAACTTATCAGTGCTAAATGTGCCATAAAAAAACCCAGCATGTAAAATTCTTAGCTTTGACAAGTGACAACATATCTGGCAAAATGCATTGTAAACCAAATGTAATTTTTAGCTGCAGTAAATTTTAGACAATCAAAATGATGTTAAAATGTGTGTGTTTCTTACAGTCTAGAGGCTGCTTATTCTGATGGAGGAAAACACTGACAGCATCCTTCATGATCACTGAAAGAACTGTTCTCCTTTCTCCTGCCCCACACTGATCTATCTGATCGGTGCAGTGCAGGGGAGAAAGTCACCAGGACTTGCACGGATGTTGCGCATCCTGTGTAGCTGAAAAAACTTCTGCAAGACTAGCCCTTGGACCTCTTTATGAAAAGAAGAACGACACTCCTGATATGTGAGGTGGCATGGATAGGGTCCCAATCAAACAAAGTTGTTGATTAGCCATTGAACCTTTCAGGTCATGTGATCAGTCACATTCCTGGAAGGAATTTCAAGATGTGGTAATGTATACGATGGATGAGTGTACATATATATATATATATATATATATATATATAAGTGTTTGTGTGTGTGGAGCTGCATGAGTATATAAGAGAGCTGTTGGTGTATGTAAGAAAGCTGTGTACAAGTATGTAGCAAAACAGTGCGTGTATTTAACAGAGGTGTGAGTGCATACTTCAAAGCTGTAGAAAAGCTATATGTGTTAGAACTGTGTTTGTGTATGGAGGAGAGTTGTGTGTGTATTTCGGAAAATTGCGTGTGTGATAGTAGTAGAGTTGTGTGTATGCAGGAGAGATGTGTGTATGTAGGAAAGAGGGTGGAAACTTATCAATGCTATAGGACCTATGCAAGAACCTAACATGATCAAATTTGACTCATGACAATACAGCTTTAAAAAATGCATTGGCAGCAATTGTACCGATCATCTACTTTCAATGAATTATCAGCAAATTGGTGAAAGTACACCTATTAAAAAAAAAATAACAGCCTCCTCCATATCCCCTCTAGCTGTCCTGTCCATCACCAAGATAGGTGCGTTTTCTGCCATTTTAGGTAGAAGTAATGTTCAACCAATTTGCTTCTAATTTAGACAAAGTAGTAGGAAAGTTTATCAAACAAACTCTACATATGAGCTCTATCTATTTTACAATACGTGTAATATGTATTCACAAAATGTCCATTTTCTATATGTGTGAACTTCACATCTTTTTTTTTTTTAGTAAGTTTTAGTGCATGATGAGGTGGTGTTTACCTATAGGATCCACCATCTCTTGGACTGGGCACCATTGATGGTATTTATTGGGCCCCACGTTCTTAAGTAAATCTCAATATTGCTTCAAAAAGGTAGCTATGCATATACAGTTTACAGACAGAATGTTAACATATTAAGCAAGAGTGTGACAACTTATCAGTGCTAAATGTGCCATAAAAAAACCCAGCATGTAAAATTCTTAGCTTTGACAAGTGACAACATATCTGGCAAAATGCATTGTAAACCAAATGTAATTTTTAGCTGCAGTAAATTTTAGACAATCAAAATGATGTTAAAATGTGTGTGTTTCTTACAGTCTAGAGGCTGCTTATTCTGATGGAGGAAAACACTGACAGCATCCTTCATGATCACTGAAAGAACTGTTCTCCTTTCTCCTGCCCCACACTGATCTATCTGATCGGTGCAGTGCAGGGGAGAAAGTCACCAGGACTTGCACGGATGTTGCGCATCCTGTGTAGCTGAAAAAACTTCTGCAAGACTAGCCCTTGGACCTCTTTATGAAAAGAAGAACGACACTCCTGATATGTGAGGTGGCATGGATAGGGTCCCAATCAAACAAAGTTGTTGATTAGCCATTGAACCTTTCAGGTCATGTGATCAGTCACATTCCTGGAAGGAATTTCAAGATGTGGTAATGTATACGATGGATGAGTGTACATATATATATATATATATATATATATATAAGTGTTTGTGTGTGTGGAGCTGCATGAGTATATAAGAGAGCTGTTGGTGTATGTAAGAAAGCTGTGTACAAGTATGTAGCAAAACAGTGCGTGTATTTAACAGAGGTGTGAGTGCATACTTCAAAGCTGTAGAAAAGCTATATGTGTTAGAACTGTGTTTGTGTATGGAGGAGAGTTGTGTGAGTATTTTGGAAAATTGCGTGTGTGATAGTAGTAGAGTTGTGTGTATGCAGGAGAGATGTGTGTATGTAGGAAAGAGGGTGGAAACTTATCAATGCTATAGGACCTATGCAAGAACCTAACATGATCAAATTTGACTCATGACAATACAGCTTTAAAAAATGCATTGGCAGCAATTGTACCGATCATCTACTTTCAATGAATTATCAGCAAATTGGTGAAAGTACACCTATTAAAAAAAAAATAACAGCCTCCTCCATATCCCCTCTAGCTGTCCTGTCCATCACCAAGATAGGTGCGTTTTCTGCCATTTTAGGTAGAAGTAATGTTCAACCAATTTGCTTCTAATTTAGACAAAGTAGTAGGAAAGTTTATCAAACAAACTCTACATATGAGCTCTATCTATTTTACAATACGTGTAATATGTATTCACAAAATGTCCATTTTCTATATGTGTGAACTTCACATCTTTTTTTTTTTTAGTAAGTTTTAGTGCATGATGAGGTGGTGTTTACCTATAGGATCCACCATCTCTTGGACTGGGCACCATTGATGGTATTTATTGGGCCCCACGTTCTTAAGTAAATCTCAATATTGCTTCAAAAAGGTAGCTATGCATATACAGTTTACAGACAGAATGTTAACATATTAAGCAAGAGTGTGACAACTTATCAGTGCTAAATGTGCCATAAAAAAACCCAGCATGTAAAATTCTTAGCTTTGACAAGTGACAACATATCTGGCAAAATGCATTGTAAACCAAATGTAATTTTTAGCTGCAGTAAATTTTAGACAATCAAAATGATGTTAAAATGTGTGTGTTTCTTACAGTCTAGAGGCTGCTTATTCTGATGGAGGAAAACACTGACAGCATCCTTCATGATCACTGAAAGAACTGTTCTCCTTTCTCCTGCCCCACACTGATCTATCTGATCGGTGCAGTGCAGGGGAGAAAGTCACCAGGACTTGCACGGATGTTGCGCATCCTGTGTAGCTGAAAAAACTTCTGCAAGACTAGCCCTTGGACCTCTTTATGAAAAGAAGAACGACACTCCTGATATGTGAGGTGGCATGGATAGGGTCCCAATCAAACAAAGTTGTTGATTAGCCATTGAACCTTTCAGGTCATGTGATCAGTCACATTCCTGGAAGGAATTTCAAGATGTGGTAATGTATACGATGGATGAGTGTACATATATATATATATATATATATATATATATAAGTGTTTGTGTGTGTGGAGCTGCATGAGTATATAAGAGAGCTGTTGGTGTATGTAAGAAAGCTGTGTACAAGTATGTAGCAAAACAGTGCGTGTATTTAACAGAGGTGTGAGTGCATACTTCAAAGCTGTAGAAAAGCTATATGTGTTAGAACTGTGTTTGTGTATGGAGGAGAGTTGTGTGTGTATTTCGGAAAATTGCGTGTGTGATAGTAGTAGAGTTGTGTGTATGCAGGAGAGATGTGTGTATGTAGGAAAGAGGGTGGAAACTTATCAATGCTATAGGACCTATGCAAGAACCTAACATGATCAAATTTGACTCATGACAATACAGCTTTAAAAAATGCATTGGCAGCAATTGTACCGATCATCTACTTTCAATGAATTATCAGCAAATTGGTGAAAGTACACCTATTAAAAAAAAAATAACAGCCTCCTCCATATCCCCTCTAGCTGTCCTGTCCATCACCAAGATAGGTGCGTTTTCTGCCATTTTAGGTAGAAGTAATGTTCAACCAATTTGCTTCTAATTTAGACAAAGTAGTAGGAAAGTTTATCAAACAAACTCTACATATGAGCTCTATCTATTTTACAATACGTGTAATATGTATTCACAAAATGTCCATTTTCTATATGTGTGAACTTCACATCTTTTTTTTTTTTAGTAAGTTTTAGTGCATGATGAGGTGGTGTTTACCTATAGGATCCACCATCTCTTGGACTGGGCACCATTGATGGTATTTATTGGGCCCCACGTTCTTAAGTAAATCTCAATATTGCTTCAAAAAGGTAGCTATGCATATACAGTTTACAGACAGAATGTTAACATATTAAGCAAGAGTGTGACAACTTATCAGTGCTAAATGTGCCATAAAAAAACCCAGCATGTAAAATTCTTAGCTTTGACAAGTGACAACATATCTGGCAAAATGCATTGTAAACCAAATGTAATTTTTAGCTGCAGTAAATTTTAGACAATCAAAATGATGTTAAAATGTGTGTGTTTCTTACAGTCTAGAGGCTGCTTATTCTGATGGAGGAAAACACTGACAGCATCCTTCATGATCACTGAAAGAACTGTTCTCCTTTCTCCTGCCCCACACTGATCTATCTGATCGGTGCAGTGCAGGGGAGAAAGTCACCAGGACTTGCACGGATGTTGCGCATCCTGTGTAGCTGAAAAAACTTCTGCAAGACTAGCCCTTGGACCTCTTTATGAAAAGAAGAACGACACTCCTGATATGTGAGGTGGCATGGATAGGGTCCCAATCAAACAAAGTTGTTGATTAGCCATTGAACCTTTCAGGTCATGTGATCAGTCACATTCCTGGAAGGAATTTCAAGATGTGGTAATGTATACGATGGATGAGTGTACATATATATATATATATATATATATATATAAGTGTTTGTGTGTGTGGAGCTGCATGAGTATATAAGAGAGCTGTTGGTGTATGTAAGAAAGCTGTGTACAAGTATGTAGCAAAACAGTGCGTGTATTTAACAGAGGTGTGAGTGCATACTTCAAAGCTGTAGAAAAGCTATATGTGTTAGAACTGTGTTTGTGTATGGAGGAGAGTTGTGTGAGTATTTTGGAAAATTGCGTGTGTGATAGTAGTAGAGTTGTGTGTATGCAGGAGAGATGTGTGTATGTAGGAAAGAGGGTGGAAACTTATCAATGCTATAGGACCTATGCAAGAACCTAACATGATCAAATTTGACTCATGACAATACAGCTTTAAAAAATGCATTGGCAGCAATTGTACCGATCATCTACTTTCAATGAATTATCAGCAAATTGGTGAAAGTACACCTATTAAAAAAAAAATAACAGCCTCCTCCATATCCCCTCTAGCTGTCCTGTCCATCACCAAGATAGGTGCGTTTTCTGCCATTTTAGGTAGAAGTAATGTTCAACCAATTTGCTTCTAATTTAGACAAAGTAGTAGGAAAGTTTATCAAACAAACTCTACATATGAGCTCTATCTATTTTACAATACGTGTAATATGTATTCACAAAATGTCCATTTTCTATATGTGTGAACTTCACATCTTTTTTTTTTTTAGTAAGTTTTAGTGCATGATGAGGTGGTGTTTACCTATAGGATCCACCATCTCTTGGACTGGGCACCATTGATGGTATTTATTGGGCCCCACGTTCTTAAGTAAATCTCAATATTGCTTCAAAAAGGTAGCTATGCATATACAGTTTACAGACAGAATGTTAACATATTAAGCAAGAGTGTGACAACTTATCAGTGCTAAATGTGCCATAAAAAAACCCAGCATGTAAAATTCTTAGCTTTGACAAGTGACAACATATCTGGCAAAATGCATTGTAAACCAAATGTAATTTTTAGCTGCAGTAAATTTTAGACAATCAAAATGATGTTAAAATGTGTGTGTTTCTTACAGTCTAGAGGCTGCTTATTCTGATGGAGGAAAACACTGACAGCATCCTTCATGATCACTGAAAGAACTGTTCTCCTTTCTCCTGCCCCACACTGATCTATCTGATCGGTGCAGTGCAGGGGAGAAAGTCACCAGGACTTGCACGGATGTTGCGCATCCTGTGTAGCTGAAAAAACTTCTGCAAGACTAGCCCTTGGACCTCTTTATGAAAAGAAGAACGACACTCCTGATATGTGAGGTGGCATGGATAGGGTCCCAATCAAACAAAGTTGTTGATTAGCCATTGAACCTTTCAGGTCATGTGATCAGTCACATTCCTGGAAGGAATTTCAAGATGTGGTAATGTATACGATGGATGAGTGTACATATATATATATATATATATATATATAAGTGTTTGTGTGTGTGGAGCTGCATGAGTATATAAGAGAGCTGTTGGTGTATGTAAGAAAGCTGTGTACAAGTATGTAGCAAAACAGTGCGTGTATTTAACAGAGGTGTGAGTGCATACTTCAAAGCTGTAGAAAAGCTATATGTGTTAGAACTGTGTTTGTGTATGGAGGAGAGTTGTGTGAGTATTTTGGAAAATTGCGTGTGTGATAGTAGTAGAGTTGTGTGTATGCAGGAGAGATGTGTGTATGTAGGAAAGAGGGTGGAAACTTATCAATGCTATAGGACCTATGCAAGAACCTAACATGATCAAATTTGACTCATGACAATACAGCTTTAAAAAATGCATTGGCAGCAATTGTACCGATCATCTACTTTCAATGAATTATCAGCAAATTGGTGAAAGTACACCTATTAAAAAAAAAATAACAGCCTCCTCCATATCCCCTCTAGCTGTCCTGTCCATCACCAAGATAGGTGCGTTTTCTGCCATTTTAGGTAGAAGTAATGTTCAACCAATTTGCTTCTAATTTAGACAAAGTAGTAGGAAAGTTTATCAAACAAACTCTACATATGAGCTCTATCTATTTTACAATACGTGTAATATGTATTCACAAAATGTCCATTTTCTATATGTGTGAACTTCACATCTTTTTTTTTTTTAGTAAGTTTTAGTGCATGATGAGGTGGTGTTTACCTATAGGATCCACCATCTCTTGGACTGGGCACCATTGATGGTATTTATTGGGCCCCACGTTCTTAAGTAAATCTCAATATTGCTTCAAAAAGGTAGCTATGCATATACAGTTTACAGACAGAATGTTAACATATTAAGCAAGAGTGTGACAACTTATCAGTGCTAAATGTGCCATAAAAAAACCCAGCATGTAAAATTCTTAGCTTTGACAAGTGACAACATATCTGGCAAAATGCATTGTAAACCAAATGTAATTTTTAGCTGCAGTAAATTTTAGACAATCAAAATGATGTTAAAATGTGTGTGTTTCTTACAGTCTAGAGGCTGCTTATTCTGATGGAGGAAAACACTGACAGCATCCTTCATGATCACTGAAAGAACTGTTCTCCTTTCTCCTGCCCCACACTGATCTATCTGATCGGTGCAGTGCAGGGGAGAAAGTCACCAGGACTTGCACGGATGTTGCGCATCCTGTGTAGCTGAAAAAACTTCTGCAAGACTAGCCCTTGGACCTCTTTATGAAAAGAAGAACGACACTCCTGATATGTGAGGTGGCATGGATAGGGTCCCAATCAAACAAAGTTGTTGATTAGCCATTGAACCTTTCAGGTCATGTGATCAGTCACATTCCTGGAAGGAATTTCAAGATGTGGTAATGTATACGATGGATGAGTGTACATATATATATATATATATATATAAGTGTTTGTGTGTGTGGAGCTGCATGAGTATATAAGAGAGCTGTTGGTGTATGTAAGAAAGCTGTGTACAAGTATGTAGCAAAACAGTGCGTGTATTTAACAGAGGTGTGAGTGCATACTTCAAAGCTGTAGAAAAGCTATATGTGTTAGAACTGTGTTTGTGTATGGAGGAGAGTTGTGTGTGTATTTCGGAAAATTGCGTGTGTGATAGTAGTAGAGTTGTGTGTATGCAGGAGAGATGTGTGTATGTAGGAAAGAGGGTGGAAACTTATCAATGCTATAGGACCTATGCAAGAACCTAACATGATCAAATTTGACTCATGACAATACAGCTTTAAAAAATGCATTGGCAGCAATTGTACCGATCATCTACTTTCAATGAATTATCAGCAAATTGGTGAAAGTACACCTATTAAAAAAAAAATAACAGCCTCCTCCATATCCCCTCTAGCTGTCCTGTCCATCACCAAGATAGGTGCGTTTTCTGCCATTTTAGGTAGAAGTAATGTTCAACCAATTTGCTTCTAATTTAGACAAAGTAGTAGGAAAGTTTATCAAACAAACTCTACATATGAGCTCTATCTATTTTACAATACGTGTAATATGTATTCACAAAATGTCCATTTTCTATATGTGTGAACTTCACATCTTTTTTTTTTTTAGTAAGTTTTAGTGCATGATGAGGTGGTGTTTACCTATAGGATCCACCATCTCTTGGACTGGGCACCATTGATGGTATTTATTGGGCCCCACGTTCTTAAGTAAATCTCAATATTGCTTCAAAAAGGTAGCTATGCATATACAGTTTACAGACAGAATGTTAACATATTAAGCAAGAGTGTGACAACTTATCAGTGCTAAATGTGCCATAAAAAAACCCAGCATGTAAAATTCTTAGCTTTGACAAGTGACAACATATCTGGCAAAATGCATTGTAAACCAAATGTAATTTTTAGCTGCAGTAAATTTTAGACAATCAAAATGATGTTAAAATGTGTGCGTTTCTTACAGTCTAGAGGCTGCTTATTCTGATGGAGGAAAACACTGACAGCATCCTTCATGATCACTGAAAGAACTGTTCTCCTTTCTCCTGCCCCACACTGATCTATCTGATCGGTGCAGTGCAGGGGAGAAAGTCACCAGGACTTGCACGGATGTTGCGCATCCTGTGTAGCTGAAAAAACTTCTGCAAGACTAGCCCTTGGACCTCTTTATGAAAAGAAGAACGACACTCCTGATATGTGAGGTGGCATGGATAGGGTCCCAATCAAACAAAGTTGTTGATTAGCCATTGAACCTTTCAGGTCATGTGATCAGTCACATTCCTGGAAGGAATTTCAAGATGTGGTAATGTATACGATGGATGAGTGTACATATATATATATATATATATATATATAAGTGTTTGTGTGTGTGGAGCTGCATGAGTATATAAGAGAGCTGTTGGTGTATGTAAGAAAGCTGTGTACAAGTATGTAGCAAAACAGTGCGTGTATTTAACAGAGGTGTGAGTGCATACTTCAAAGCTGTAGAAAAGCTATATGTGTTAGAACTGTGTTTGTGTATGGAGGAGAGTTGTGTGAGTATTTTGGAAAATTGCGTGTGTGATAGTAGTAGAGTTGTGTGTATGCAGGAGAGATGTGTGTATGTAGGAAAGAGGGTGGAAACTTATCAATGCTATAGGACCTATGCAAGAACCTAACATGATCAAATTTGACTCATGACAATACAGCTTTAAAAAATGCATTGGCAGCAATTGTACCGATCATCTACTTTCAATGAATTATCAGCAAATTGGTGAAAGTACACCTATTAAAAAAAAAATAACAGCCTCCTCCATATCCCCTCTAGCTGTCCTGTCCATCACCAAGATAGGTGCGTTTTCTGCCATTTTAGGTAGAAGTAATGTTCAACCAATTTGCTTCTAATTTAGACAAAGTAGTAGGAAAGTTTATCAAACAAACTCTACATATGAGCTCTATCTATTTTACAATACGTGTAATATGTATTCACAAAATGTCCATTTTCTATATGTGTGAACTTCACATCTTTTTTTTTTTTAGTTTTAGTGCATGATGAGGTGGTGTTTACCTATAGGATCCACCATCTCTTGGACTGGGCACCATTGATGGTATTTATTGGGCCCCACGTTCTTAAGTAAATCTCAATATTGCTTCAAAAAGGTAGCTATGCATATACAGTTTACAGACAGAATGTTAACATATTAAGCAAGAGTGTGACAACTTATCAGTGCTAAATGTGCCATAAAAAAACCCAGCATGTAAAATTCTTAGCTTTGACAAGTGACAACATATCTGGCAAAATGCATTGTAAACCAAATGTAATTTTTAGCTGCAGTAAATTTTAGACAATCAAAATGATGTTAAAATGTGTGCGTTTCTTACAGTCTAGAGGCTGCTTATTCTGATGGAGGAAAACACTGACAGCATCCTTCATGATCACTGAAAGAACTGTTCTCCTTTCTCCTGCCCCACACTGATCTATCTGATCGGTGCAGTGCAGGGGAGAAAGTCACCAGGACTTGCACGGATGTTGCGCATCCTGTGTAGCTGAAAAAACTTCTGCAAGACTAGCCCTTGGACCTCTTTATGAAAAGAAGAACGACACTCCTGATATGTGAGGTGGCATGGATAGGGTCCCAATCAAACAAAGTTGTTGATTAGCCATTGAACCTTTCAGGTCATGTGATCAGTCACATTCCTGGAAGGAATTTCAAGATGTGGTAATGTATACGATGGATGAGTGTACATATATATATATATATATATATATATATATATATAAGTGTTTGTGTGTGTGGAGCTGCATGAATATATAAGAGAGCTGTTGGTGTATGTAAGAAAGCTGTGTACAAGTATGTAGCAAAACAGTGCGTGTATTTAACAGAGGTGTGAGTGCATACTTCAAAGCTGTAGAAAAGCTATATGTGTTAGAACTGTGTTTGTGTATGGAGGAGAGTTGTGTGAGTATTTTGGAAAATTGCGTGTGTGATAGTAGTAGAGTTGTGTGTATGCAGGAGAGATGTGTGTATGTAGGAAAGAGGGTGGAAACTTATCAATGCTATAGGACCTATGCAAGAACCTAACATGATCAAATTTGACTCATGACAATACAGCTTTAAAAAATGCATTGGCAGCAATTGTACCGATCATCTACTTTCAATGAATTATCAGCAAATTGGTGAAAGTACACCTATTAAAAAAAAAATAACAGCCTCCTCCATATCCCCTCTAGCTGTCCTGTCCATCACCAAGATAGGTGCGTTTTCTGCCATTTTAGGTAGAAGTAATGTTCAACCAATTTGCTTCTAATTTAGACAAAGTAGTAGGAAAGTTTATCAAACAAACTCTACATATGAGCTCTATCTATTTTACAATACGTGTAATATGTATTCACAAAATGTCCATTTTCTATATGTGTGAACTTCACATCTTTTTTTTTTTTAGTAAGTTTTAGTGCATGATGAGGTGGTGTTTACCTATAGGATCCACCATCTCTTGGACTGGGCACCATTGATGGTATTTATTGGGCCCCACGTTCTTAAGTAAATCTCAATATTGCTTCAAAAAGGTAGCTATGCATATACAGTTTACAGACAGAATGTTAACATATTAAGCAAGAGTGTGACAACTTATCAGTGCTAAATGTGCCATAAAAAAACCCAGCATGTAAAATTCTTAGCTTTGACAAGTGACAACATATCTGGCAAAATGCATTGTAAACCAAATGTAATTTTTAGCTGCAGTAAATTTTAGACAATCAAAATGATGTTAAAATGTGTGTGTTTCTTACAGTCTAGAGGCTGCTTATTCTGATGGAGGAAAACACTGACAGCATCCTTCATGATCACTGAAAGAACTGTTCTCCTTTCTCCTGCCCCACACTGATCTATCTGATCGGTGCAGTGCAGGGGAGAAAGTCACCAGGACTTGCACGGATGTTGCGCATCCTGTGTAGCTGAAAAAACTTCTGCAAGACTAGCCCTTGGACCTCTTTATGAAAAGAAGAACGACACTCCTGATATGTGAGGTGGCATGGATAGGGTCCCAATCAAACAAAGTTGTTGATTAGCCATTGAACCTTTCAGGTCATGTGATCAGTCACATTCCTGGAAGGAATTTCAAGATGTGGTAATGTATACGATGGATGAGTGTACATATATATATATATATATATATATATATAAGTGTTTGTGTGTGTGGAGCTGCATGAGTATATAAGAGAGCTGTTGGTGTATGTAAGAAAGCTGTGTACAAGTATGTAGCAAAACAGTGCGTGTATGTAACAGAGGTGTGAGTGCATACTTCAAAGCTGTAGAAAAGCTATATGTGTTAGAACTGTGTTTGTGTATGGAGGAGAGTTGTGTGTGTATTTCGGAAAATTGCGTGTGTGATAGTAGTAGAGTTGTGTGTATGCAGGAGAGATGTGTGTATGTAGGAAAGAGGGTGGAAACTTATCAATGCTATAGGACCTATGCAAGAACCTAACATGATCAAATTTGACTCATGACAATACAGCTTTAAAAAATGCATTGGCAGCAATTGTACCGATCATCTACTTTCAATGAATTATCAGCAAATTGGTGAAAGTACACCTATTAAAAAAAAAATAACAGCCTCCTCCATATCCCCTCTAGCTGTCCTGTCCATCACCAAGATAGGTGCGTTTTCTGCCATTTTAGGTAGAAGTAATGTTCAACCAATTTGCTTCTAATTTAGACAAAGTAGTAGGAAAGTTTATCAAACAAACTCTACATATGAGCTCTATCTATTTTACAATACGTGTAATATGTATTCACAAAATGTCCATTTTCTATATGTGTGAACTTCACATCTTTTTTTTTTTTAGTAAGTTTTAGTGCATGATGAGGTGGTGTTTACCTATAGGATCCACCATCTCTTGGACTGGGCACCATTGATGGTATTTATTGGGCCCCACGTTCTTAAGTAAATCTCAATATTGCTTCAAAAAGGTAGCTATGCATATACAGTTTACAGACAGAATGTTAACATATTAAGCAAGAGTGTGACAACTTATCAGTGCTAAATGTGCCATAAAAAAACCCAGCATGTAAAATTCTTAGCTTTGACAAGTGACAACATATCTGGCAAAATGCATTGTAAACCAAATGTAATTTTTAGCTGCAGTAAATTTTAGACAATCAAAATGATGTTAAAATGTGTGTGTTTCTTACAGTCTAGAGGCTGCTTATTCTGATGGAGGAAAACACTGACAGCATCCTTCATGATCACTGAAAGAACTGTTCTCCTTTCTCCTGCCCCACACTGATCTATCTGATCGGTGCAGTGCAGGGGAGAAAGTCACCAGGACTTGCACGGATGTTGCGCATCCTGTGTAGCTGAAAAAACTTCTGCAAGACTAGCCCTTGGACCTCTTTATGAAAAGAAGAACGACACTCCTGATATGTGAGGTGGCATGGATAGGGTCCCAATCAAACAAAGTTGTTGATTAGCCATTGAACCTTTCAGGTCATGTGATCAGTCACATTCCTGGAAGGAATTTCAAGATGTGGTAATGTATACGATGGATGAGTGTACATATATATATATATATATATATATATAAGTGTTTGTGTGTGTGGAGCTGCATGAGTATATAAGAGAGCTGTTGGTGTATGTAAGAAAGCTGTGTACAAGTATGTAGCAAAACAGTGCGTGTATTTAACAGAGGTGTGAGTGCATACTTCAAAGCTGTAGAAAAGCTATATGTGTTAGAACTGTGTTTGTGTATGGAGGAGAGTTGTGTGAGTATTTTGGAAAATTGCGTGTGTGATAGTAGTAGAGTTGTGTGTATGCAGGAGAGATGTGTGTATGTAGGAAAGAGGGTGGAAACTTATCAATGCTATAGGACCTATGCAAGAACCTAACATGATCAAATTTGACTCATGACAATACAGCTTTAAAAAATGCATTGGCAGCAATTGTACCGATCATCTACTTTCAATGAATTATCAGCAAATTGGTGAAAGTACACCTATTAAAAAAAAAATAACAGCCTCCTCCATATCCCCTCTAGCTGTCCTGTCCATCACCAAGATAGGTGCGTTTTCTGCCATTTTAGGTAGAAGTAATGTTCAACCAATTTGCTTCTAATTTAGACAAAGTAGTAGGAAAGTTTATCAAACAAACTCTACATATGAGCTCTATCTATTTTACAATACGTGTAATATGTATTCACAAAATGTCCATTTTCTATATGTGTGAACTTCACATCTTTTTTTTTTTTAGTAAGTTTTAGTGCATGATGAGGTGGTGTTTACCTATAGGATCCACCATCTCTTGGACTGGGCACCATTGATGGTATTTATTGGGCCCCACGTTCTTAAGTAAATCTCAATATTGCTTCAAAAAGGTAGCTATGCATATACAGTTTACAGACAGAATGTTAACATATTAAGCAAGAGTGTGACAACTTATCAGTGCTAAATGTGCCATAAAAAAACCCAGCATGTAAAATTCTTAGCTTTGACAAGTGACAACATATCTGGCAAAATGCATTGTAAACCAAATGTAATTTTTAGCTGCAGTAAATTTTAGACAATCAAAATGATGTTAAAATGTGTGTGTTTCTTACAGTCTAGAGGCTGCTTATTCTGATGGAGGAAAACACTGACAGCATCCTTCATGATCACTGAAAGAACTGTTCTCCTTTCTCCTGCCCCACACTGATCTATCTGATCGGTGCAGTGCAGGGGAGAAAGTCACCAGGACTTGCACGGATGTTGCGCATCCTGTGTAGCTGAAAAAACTTCTGCAAGACTAGCCCTTGGACCTCTTTATGAAAAGAAGAACGACACTCCTGATATGTGAGGTGGCATGGATAGGGTCCCAATCAAACAAAGTTGTTGATTAGCCATTGAACCTTTCAGGTCATGTGATCAGTCACATTCCTGGAAGGAATTTCAAGATGTGGTAATGTATACGATGGATGAGTGTACATATATATATATATATATATATAAGTGTTTGTGTGTGTGGAGCTGCATGAGTATATAAGAGAGCTGTTGGTGTATGTAAGAAAGCTGTGTACAAGTATGTAGCAAAACAGTGCGTGTATTTAACAGAGGTGTGAGTGCATACTTCAAAGCTGTAGAAAAGCTATATGTGTTAGAACTGTGTTTGTGTATGGAGGAGAGTTGTGTGTGTATTTCGGAAAATTGCGTGTGTGATAGTAGTAGAGTTGTGTGTATGCAGGAGAGATGTGTGTATGTAGGAAAGAGGGTGGAAACTTATCAATGCTATAGGACCTATGCAAGAACCTAACATGATCAAATTTGACTCATGACAATACAGCTTTAAAAAATGCATTGGCAGCAATTGTACCGATCATCTACTTTCAATGAATTATCAGCAAATTGGTGAAAGTACACCTATTAAAAAAAAAATAACAGCCTCCTCCATATCCCCTCTAGCTGTCCTGTCCATCACCAAGATAGGTGCGTTTTCTGCCATTTTAGGTAGAAGTAATGTTCAACCAATTTGCTTCTAATTTAGACAAAGTAGTAGGAAAGTTTATCAAACAAACTCTACATATGAGCTCTATCTATTTTACAATACGTGTAATATGTATTCACAAAATGTCCATTTTCTATATGTGTGAACTTCACATCTTTTTTTTTTTTAGTAAGTTTTAGTGCATGATGAGGTGGTGTTTACCTATAGGATCCACCATCTCTTGGACTGGGCACCATTGATGGTATTTATTGGGCCCCACGTTCTTAAGTAAATCTCAATATTGCTTCAAAAAGGTAGCTATGCATATACAGTTTACAGACAGAATGTTAACATATTAAGCAAGAGTGTGACAACTTATCAGTGCTAAATGTGCCATAAAAAAACCCAGCATGTAAAATTCTTAGCTTTGACAAGTGACAACATATCTGGCAAAATGCATTGTAAACCAAATGTAATTTTTAGCTGCAGTAAATTTTAGACAATCAAAATGATGTTAAAATGTGTGCGTTTCTTACAGTCTAGAGGCTGCTTATTCTGATGGAGGAAAACACTGACAGCATCCTTCATGATCACTGAAAGAACTGTTCTCCTTTCTCCTGCCCCACACTGATCTATCTGATCGGTGCAGTGCAGGGGAGAAAGTCACCAGGACTTGCACGGATGTTGCGCATCCTGTGTAGCTGAAAAAACTTCTGCAAGACTAGCCCTTGGACCTCTTTATGAAAAGAAGAACGACACTCCTGATATGTGAGGTGGCATGGATAGGGTCCCAATCAAACAAAGTTGTTGATTAGCCATTGAACCTTTCAGGTCATGTGATCAGTCACATTCCTGGAAGGAATTTCAAGATGTGGTAATGTATACGATGGATGAGTGTACATATATATATATATATATATATATATAAGTGTTTGTGTGTGTGGAGCTGCATGAGTATATAAGAGAGCTGTTGGTGTATGTAAGAAAGCTGTGTACAAGTATGTAGCAAAACAGTGCGTGTATTTAACAGAGGTGTGAGTGCATACTTCAAAGCTGTAGAAAAGCTATATGTGTTAGAACTGTGTTTGTGTATGGAGGAGAGTTGTGTGAGTATTTTGGAAAATTGCGTGTGTGATAGTAGTAGAGTTGTGTGTATGCAGGAGAGATGTGTGTATGTAGGAAAGAGGGTGGAAACTTATCAATGCTATAGGACCTATGCAAGAACCTAACATGATCAAATTTGACTCATGACAATACAGCTTTAAAAAATGCATTGGCAGCAATTGTACCGATCATCTACTTTCAATGAATTATCAGCAAATTGGTGAAAGTACACCTATTAAAAAAAAAATAACAGCCTCCTCCATATCCCCTCTAGCTGTCCTGTCCATCACCAAGATAGGTGCGTTTTCTGCCATTTTAGGTAGAAGTAATGTTCAACCAATTTGCTTCTAATTTAGACAAAGTAGTAGGAAAGTTTATCAAACAAACTCTACATATGAGCTCTATCTATTTTACAATACGTGTAATATGTATTCACAAAATGTCCATTTTCTATATGTGTGAACTTCACATCTTTTTTTTTTTTAGTTTTAGTGCATGATGAGGTGGTGTTTACCTATAGGATCCACCATCTCTTGGACTGGGCACCATTGATGGTATTTATTGGGCCCCACGTTCTTAAGTAAATCTCAATATTGCTTCAAAAAGGTAGCTATGCATATACAGTTTACAGACAGAATGTTAACATATTAAGCAAGAGTGTGACAACTTATCAGTGCTAAATGTGCCATAAAAAAACCCAGCATGTAAAATTCTTAGCTTTGACAAGTGACAACATATCTGGCAAAATGCATTGTAAACCAAATGTAATTTTTAGCTGCAGTAAATTTTAGACAATCAAAATGATGTTAAAATGTGTGCGTTTCTTACAGTCTAGAGGCTGCTTATTCTGATGGAGGAAAACACTGACAGCATCCTTCATGATCACTGAAAGAACTGTTCTCCTTTCTCCTGCCCCACACTGATCTATCTGATCGGTGCAGTGCAGGGGAGAAAGTCACCAGGACTTGCACGGATGTTGCGCATCCTGTGTAGCTGAAAAAACTTCTGCAAGACTAGCCCTTGGACCTCTTTATGAAAAGAAGAACGACACTCCTGATATGTGAGGTGGCATGGATAGGGTCCCAATCAAACAAAGTTGTTGATTAGCCATTGAACCTTTCAGGTCATGTGATCAGTCACATTCCTGGAAGGAATTTCAAGATGTGGTAATGTATACGATGGATGAGTGTACATATATATATATATATATATATATATATATATATATAAGTGTTTGTGTGTGTGGAGCTGCATGAGTATATAAGAGAGCTGTTGGTGTATGTAAGAAAGCTGTGTACAAGTATGTAGCAAAACAGTGCGTGTATTTAACAGAGGTGTGAGTGCATACTTCAAAGCTGTAGAAAAGCTATATGTGTTAGAACTGTGTTTGTGTATGGAGGAGAGTTGTGTGAGTATTTTGGAAAATTGCGTGTGTGATAGTAGTAGAGTTGTGTGTATGCAGGAGAGATGTGTGTATGTAGGAAAGAGGGTGGAAACTTATCAATGCTATAGGACCTATGCAAGAACCTAACATGATCAAATTTGACTCATGACAATACAGCTTTAAAAAATGCATTGGCAGCAATTGTACCGATCATCTACTTTCAATGAATTATCAGCAAATTGGTGAAAGTACACCTATTAAAAAAAAAATAACAGCCTCCTCCATATCCCCTCTAGCTGTCCTGTCCATCACCAAGATAGGTGCGTTTTCTGCCATTTTAGGTAGAAGTAATGTTCAACCAATTTGCTTCTAATTTAGACAAAGTAGTAGGAAAGTTTATCAAACAAACTCTACATATGAGCTCTATCTATTTTACAATACGTGTAATATGTATTCACAAAATGTCCATTTTCTATATGTGTGAACTTCACATCTTTTTTTTTTTTAGTAAGTTTTAGTGCATGATGAGGTGGTGTTTACCTATAGGATCCACCATCTCTTGGACTGGGCACCATTGATGGTATTTATTGGGCCCCACGTTCTTAAGTAAATCTCAATATTGCTTCAAAAAGGTAGCTATGCATATACAGTTTACAGACAGAATGTTAACATATTAAGCAAGAGTGTGACAACTTATCAGTGCTAAATGTGCCATAAAAAAACCCAGCATGTAAAATTCTTAGCTTTGACAAGTGACAACATATCTGGCAAAATGCATTGTAAACCAAATGTAATTTTTAGCTGCAGTAAATTTTAGACAATCAAAATGATGTTAAAATGTGTGTGTTTCTTACAGTCTAGAGGCTGCTTATTCTGATGGAGGAAAACACTGACAGCATCCTTCATGATCACTGAAAGAACTGTTCTCCTTTCTCCTGCCCCACACTGATCTATCTGATCGGTGCAGTGCAGGGGAGAAAGTCACCAGGACTTGCACGGATGTTGCGCATCCTGTGTAGCTGAAAAAACTTCTGCAAGACTAGCCCTTGGACCTCTTTATGAAAAGAAGAACGACACTCCTGATATGTGAGGTGGCATGGATAGGGTCCCAATCAAACAAAGTTGTTGATTAGCCATTGAACCTTTCAGGTCATGTGATCAGTCACATTCCTGGAAGGAATTTCAAGATGTGGTAATGTATACGATGGATGAGTGTACATATATATATATATATATATATATATAAGTGTTTGTGTGTGTGGAGCTGCATGAGTATATAAGAGAGCTGTTGGTGTATGTAAGAAAGCTGTGTACAAGTATGTAGCAAAACAGTGCGTGTATTTAACAGAGGTGTGAGTGCATACTTCAAAGCTGTAGAAAAGCTATATGTGTTAGAACTGTGTTTGTGTATGGAGGAGAGTTGTGTGAGTATTTTGGAAAATTGCGTGTGTGATAGTAGTAGAGTTGTGTGTATGCAGGAGAGATGTGTGTATGTAGGAAAGAGGGTGGAAACTTATCAATGCTATAGGACCTATGCAAGAACCTAACATGATCAAATTTGACTCATGACAATACAGCTTTAAAAAATGCATTGGCAGCAATTGTACCGATCATCTACTTTCAATGAATTATCAGCAAATTGGTGAAAGTACACCTATTAAAAAAAAAATAACAGCCTCCTCCATATCCCCTCTAGCTGTCCTGTCCATCACCAAGATAGGTGCGTTTTCTGCCATTTTAGGTAGAAGTAATGTTCAACCAATTTGCTTCTAATTTAGACAAAGTAGTAGGAAAGTTTATCAAACAAACTCTACATATGAGCTCTATCTATTTTACAATACGTGTAATATGTATTCACAAAATGTCCATTTTCTATATGTGTGAACTTCACATCTTTTTTTTTTTTAGTAAGTTTTAGTGCATGATGAGGTGGTGTTTACCTATAGGATCCACCATCTCTTGGACTGGGCACCATTGATGGTATTTATTGGGCCCCACGTTCTTAAGTAAATCTCAATATTGCTTCAAAAAGGTAGCTATGCATATACAGTTTACAGACAGAATGTTAACATATTAAGCAAGAGTGTGACAACTTATCAGTGCTAAATGTGCCATAAAAAAACCCAGCATGTAAAATTCTTAGCTTTGACAAGTGACAACATATCTGGCAAAATGCATTGTAAACCAAATGTAATTTTTAGCTGCAGTAAATTTTAGACAATCAAAATGATGTTAAAATGTGTGTGTTTCTTACAGTCTAGAGGCTGCTTATTCTGATGGAGGAAAACACTGACAGCATCCTTCATGATCACTGAAAGAACTGTTCTCCTTTCTCCTGCCCCACACTGATCTATCTGATCGGTGCAGTGCAGGGGAGAAAGTCACCAGGACTTGCACGGATGTTGCGCATCCTGTGTAGCTGAAAAAACTTCTGCAAGACTAGCCCTTGGACCTCTTTATGAAAAGAAGAACGACACTCCTGATATGTGAGGTGGCATGGATAGGGTCCCAATCAAACAAAGTTGTTGATTAGCCATTGAACCTTTCAGGTCATGTGATCAGTCACATTCCTGGAAGGAATTTCAAGATGTGGTAATGTATACGATGGATGAGTGTACATATATATATATATATATATATAAGTGTTTGTGTGTGTGGAGCTGCATGAGTATATAAGAGAGCTGTTGGTGTATGTAAGAAAGCTGTGTACAAGTATGTAGCAAAACAGTGCGTGTATTTAACAGAGGTGTGAGTGCATACTTCAAAGCTGTAGAAAAGCTATATGTGTTAGAACTGTGTTTGTGTATGGAGGAGAGTTGTGTGTGTATTTCGGAAAATTGCGTGTGTGATAGTAGTAGAGTTGTGTGTATGCAGGAGAGATGTGTGTATGTAGGAAAGAGGGTGGAAACTTATCAATGCTATAGGACCTATGCAAGAACCTAACATGATCAAATTTGACTCATGACAATACAGCTTTAAAAAATGCATTGGCAGCAATTGTACCGATCATCTACTTTCAATGAATTATCAGCAAATTGGTGAAAGTACACCTATTAAAAAAAAAATAACAGCCTCCTCCATATCCCCTCTAGCTGTCCTGTCCATCACCAAGATAGGTGCGTTTTCTGCCATTTTAGGTAGAAGTAATGTTCAACCAATTTGCTTCTAATTTAGACAAAGTAGTAGGAAAGTTTATCAAACAAACTCTACATATGAGCTCTATCTATTTTACAATACGTGTAATATGTATTCACAAAATGTCCATTTTCTATATGTGTGAACTTCACATCTTTTTTTTTTTTAGTAAGTTTTAGTGCATGATGAGGTGGTGTTTACCTATAGGATCCACCATCTCTTGGACTGGGCACCATTGATGGTATTTATTGGGCCCCACGTTCTTAAGTAAATCTCAATATTGCTTCAAAAAGGTAGCTATGCATATACAGTTTACAGACAGAATGTTAACATATTAAGCAAGAGTGTGACAACTTATCAGTGCTAAATGTGCCATAAAAAAACCCAGCATGTAAAATTCTTAGCTTTGACAAGTGACAACATATCTGGCAAAATGCATTGTAAACCAAATGTAATTTTTAGCTGCAGTAAATTTTAGACAATCAAAATGATGTTAAAATGTGTGCGTTTCTTACAGTCTAGAGGCTGCTTATTCTGATGGAGGAAAACACTGACAGCATCCTTCATGATCACTGAAAGAACTGTTCTCCTTTCTCCTGCCCCACACTGATCTATCTGATCGGTGCAGTGCAGGGGAGAAAGTCACCAGGACTTGCACGGATGTTGCGCATCCTGTGTAGCTGAAAAAACTTCTGCAAGACTAGCCCTTGGACCTCTTTATGAAAAGAAGAACGACACTCCTGATATGTGAGGTGGCATGGATAGGGTCCCAATCAAACAAAGTTGTTGATTAGCCATTGAACCTTTCAGGTCATGTGATCAGTCACATTCCTGGAAGGAATTTCAAGATGTGGTAATGTATACGATGGATGAGTGTACATATATATATATATATATATATATATAAGTGTTTGTGTGTGTGGAGCTGCATGAGTATATAAGAGAGCTGTTGGTGTATGTAAGAAAGCTGTGTACAAGTATGTAGCAAAACAGTGCGTGTATTTAACAGAGGTGTGAGTGCATACTTCAAAGCTGTAGAAAAGCTATATGTGTTAGAACTGTGTTTGTGTATGGAGGAGAGTTGTGTGAGTATTTTGGAAAATTGCGTGTGTGATAGTAGTAGAGTTGTGTGTATGCAGGAGAGATGTGTGTATGTAGGAAAGAGGGTGGAAACTTATCAATGCTATAGGACCTATGCAAGAACCTAACATGATCAAATTTGACTCATGACAATACAGCTTTAAAAAATGCATTGGCAGCAATTGTACCGATCATCTACTTTCAATGAATTATCAGCAAATTGGTGAAAGTACACCTATTAAAAAAAAAATAACAGCCTCCTCCATATCCCCTCTAGCTGTCCTGTCCATCACCAAGATAGGTGCGTTTTCTGCCATTTTAGGTAGAAGTAATGTTCAACCAATTTGCTTCTAATTTAGACAAAGTAGTAGGAAAGTTTATCAAACAAACTCTACATATGAGCTCTATCTATTTTACAATACGTGTAATATGTATTCACAAAATGTCCATTTTCTATATGTGTGAACTTCACATCTTTTTTTTTTTTAGTTTTAGTGCATGATGAGGTGGTGTTTACCTATAGGATCCACCATCTCTTGGACTGGGCACCATTGATGGTATTTATTGGGCCCCACGTTCTTAAGTAAATCTCAATATTGCTTCAAAAAGGTAGCTATGCATATACAGTTTACAGACAGAATGTTAACATATTAAGCAAGAGTGTGACAACTTATCAGTGCTAAATGTGCCATAAAAAAACCCAGCATGTAAAATTCTTAGCTTTGACAAGTGACAACATATCTGGCAAAATGCATTGTAAACCAAATGTAATTTTTAGCTGCAGTAAATTTTAGACAATCAAAATGATGTTAAAATGTGTGCGTTTCTTACAGTCTAGAGGCTGCTTATTCTGATGGAGGAAAACACTGACAGCATCCTTCATGATCACTGAAAGAACTGTTCTCCTTTCTCCTGCCCCACACTGATCTATCTGATCGGTGCAGTGCAGGGGAGAAAGTCACCAGGACTTGCACGGATGTTGCGCATCCTGTGTAGCTGAAAAAACTTCTGCAAGACTAGCCCTTGGACCTCTTTATGAAAAGAAGAACGACACTCCTGATATGTGAGGTGGCATGGATAGGGTCCCAATCAAACAAAGTTGTTGATTAGCCATTGAACCTTTCAGGTCATGTGATCAGTCACATTCCTGGAAGGAATTTCAAGATGTGGTAATGTATACGATGGATGAGTGTACATATATATATATATATATATATATATATATATATAAGTGTTTGTGTGTGTGGAGCTGCATGAGTATATAAGAGAGCTGTTGGTGTATGTAAGAAAGCTGTGTACAAGTATGTAGCAAAACAGTGCGTGTATTTAACAGAGGTGTGAGTGCATACTTCAAAGCTGTAGAAAAGCTATATGTGTTAGAACTGTGTTTGTGTATGGAGGAGAGTTGTGTGAGTATTTTGGAAAATTGCGTGTGTGATAGTAGTAGAGTTGTGTGTATGCAGGAGAGATGTGTGTATGTAGGAAAGAGGGTGGAAACTTATCAATGCTATAGGACCTATGCAAGAACCTAACATGATCAAATTTGACTCATGACAATACAGCTTTAAAAAATGCATTGGCAGCAATTGTACCGATCATCTACTTTCAATGAATTATCAGCAAATTGGTGAAAGTACACCTATTAAAAAAAAAATAACAGCCTCCTCCATATCCCCTCTAGCTGTCCTGTCCATCACCAAGATAGGTGCGTTTTCTGCCATTTTAGGTAGAAGTAATGTTCAACCAATTTGCTTCTAATTTAGACAAAGTAGTAGGAAAGTTTATCAAACAAACTCTACATATGAGCTCTATCTATTTTACAATACGTGTAATATGTATTCACAAAATGTCCATTTTCTATATGTGTGAACTTCACATCTTTTTTTTTTTTAGTAAGTTTTAGTGCATGATGAGGTGGTGTTTACCTATAGGATCCACCATCTCTTGGACTGGGCACCATTGATGGTATTTATTGGGCCCCACGTTCTTAAGTAAATCTCAATATTGCTTCAAAAAGGTAGCTATGCATATACAGTTTACAGACAGAATGTTAACATATTAAGCAAGAGTGTGACAACTTATCAGTGCTAAATGTGCCATAAAAAAACCCAGCATGTAAAATTCTTAGCTTTGACAAGTGACAACATATCTGGCAAAATGCATTGTAAACCAAATGTAATTTTTAGCTGCAGTAAATTTTAGACAATCAAAATGATGTTAAAATGTGTGTGTTTCTTACAGTCTAGAGGCTGCTTATTCTGATGGAGGAAAACACTGACAGCATCCTTCATGATCACTGAAAGAACTGTTCTCCTTTCTCCTGCCCCACACTGATCTATCTGATCGGTGCAGTGCAGGGGAGAAAGTCACCAGGACTTGCACGGATGTTGCGCATCCTGTGTAGCTGAAAAAACTTCTGCAAGACTAGCCCTTGGACCTCTTTATGAAAAGAAGAACGACACTCCTGATATGTGAGGTGGCATGGATAGGGTCCCAATCAAACAAAGTTGTTGATTAGCCATTGAACCTTTCAGGTCATGTGATCAGTCACATTCCTGGAAGGAATTTCAAGATGTGGTAATGTATACGATGGATGAGTGTACATATATATATATATATATATATATATATAAGTGTTTGTGTGTGTGGAGCTGCATGAGTATATAAGAGAGCTGTTGGTGTATGTAAGAAAGCTGTGTACAAGTATGTAGCAAAACAGTGCGTGTATGTAACAGAGGTGTGAGTGCATACTTCAAAGCTGTAGAAAAGCTATATGTGTTAGAACTGTGTTTGTGTATGGAGGAGAGTTGTGTGTGTATTTCGGAAAATTGCGTGTGTGATAGTAGTAGAGTTGTGTGTATGCAGGAGAGATGTGTGTATGTAGGAAAGAGGGTGGAAACTTATCAATGCTATAGGACCTATGCAAGAACCTAACATGATCAAATTTGACTCATGACAATACAGCTTTAAAAAATGCATTGGCAGCAATTGTACCGATCATCTACTTTCAATGAATTATCAGCAAATTGGTGAAAGTACACCTATTAAAAAAAAAATAACAGCCTCCTCCATATCCCCTCTAGCTGTCCTGTCCATCACCAAGATAGGTGCGTTTTCTGCCATTTTAGGTAGAAGTAATGTTCAACCAATTTGCTTCTAATTTAGACAAAGTAGTAGGAAAGTTTATCAAACAAACTCTACATATGAGCTCTATCTATTTTACAATACGTGTAATATGTATTCACAAAATGTCCATTTTCTATATGTGTGAACTTCACATCTTTTTTTTTTTTAGTAAGTTTTAGTGCATGATGAGGTGGTGTTTACCTATAGGATCCACCATCTCTTGGACTGGGCACCATTGATGGTATTTATTGGGCCCCACGTTCTTAAGTAAATCTCAATATTGCTTCAAAAAGGTAGCTATGCATATACAGTTTACAGACAGAATGTTAACATATTAAGCAAGAGTGTGACAACTTATCAGTGCTAAATGTGCCATAAAAAAACCCAGCATGTAAAATTCTTAGCTTTGACAAGTGACAACATATCTGGCAAAATGCATTGTAAACCAAATGTAATTTTTAGCTGCAGTAAATTTTAGACAATCAAAATGATGTTAAAATGTGTGCGTTTCTTACAGTCTAGAGGCTGCTTATTCTGATGGAGGAAAACACTGACAGCATCCTTCATGATCACTGAAAGAACTGTTCTCCTTTCTCCTGCCCCACACTGATCTATCTGATCGGTGCAGTGCAGGGGAGAAAGTCACCAGGACTTGCACGGATGTTGCGCATCCTGTGTAGCTGAAAAAACTTCTGCAAGACTAGCCCTTGGACCTCTTTATGAAAAGAAGAACGACACTCCTGATATGTGAGGTGGCATGGATAGGGTCCCAATCAAACAAAGTTGTTGATTAGCCATTGAACCTTTCAGGTCATGTGATCAGTCACATTCCTGGAAGGAATTTCAAGATGTGGTAATGTATACGATGGATGAGTGTACATATATATATATATATATATATATATATATAAGTGTTTGTGTGTGTGGAGCTGCATGAGTATATAAGAGAGCTGTTGGTGTATGTAAGAAAGCTGTGTACAAGTATGTAGCAAAACAGTGCGTGTATTTAACAGAGGTGTGAGTGCATACTTCAAAGCTGTAGAAAAGCTATATGTGTTAGAACTGTGTTTGTGTATGGAGGAGAGTTGTGTGAGTATTTTGGAAAATTGCGTGTGTGATAGTAGTAGAGTTGTGTGTATGCAGGAGAGATGTGTGTATGTAGGAAAGAGGGTGGAAACTTATCAATGCTATAGGACCTATGCAAGAACCTAACATGATCAAATTTGACTCATGACAATACAGCTTTAAAAAATGCATTGGCAGCAATTGTACCGATCATCTACTTTCAATGAATTATCAGCAAATTGGTGAAAGTACACCTATTAAAAAAAAAATAACAGCCTCCTCCATATCCCCTCTAGCTGTCCTGTCCATCACCAAGATAGGTGCGTTTTCTGCCATTTTAGGTAGAAGTAATGTTCAACCAATTTGCTTCTAATTTAGACAAAGTAGTAGGAAAGTTTATCAAACAAACTCTACATATGAGCTCTATCTATTTTACAATACGTGTAATATGTATTCACAAAATGTCCATTTTCTATATGTGTGAACTTCACATCTTTTTTTTTTTTAGTAAGTTTTAGTGCATGATGAGGTGGTGTTTACCTATAGGATCCACCATCTCTTGGACTGGGCACCATTGATGGTATTTATTGGGCCCCACGTTCTTAAGTAAATCTCAATATTGCTTCAAAAAGGTAGCTATGCATATACAGTTTACAGACAGAATGTTAACATATTAAGCAAGAGTGTGACAACTTATCAGTGCTAAATGTGCCATAAAAAAACCCAGCATGTAAAATTCTTAGCTTTGACAAGTGACAACATATCTGGCAAAATGCATTGTAAACCAAATGTAATTTTTAGCTGCAGTAAATTTTAGACAATCAAAATGATGTTAAAATGTGTGTGTTTCTTACAGTCTAGAGGCTGCTTATTCTGATGGAGGAAAACACTGACAGCATCCTTCATGATCACTGAAAGAACTGTTCTCCTTTCTCCTGCCCCACACTGATCTATCTGATCGGTGCAGTGCAGGGGAGAAAGTCACCAGGACTTGCACGGATGTTGCGCATCCTGTGTAGCTGAAAAAACTTCTGCAAGACTAGCCCTTGGACCTCTTTATGAAAAGAAGAACGACACTCCTGATATGTGAGGTGGCATGGATAGGGTCCCAATCAAACAAAGTTGTTGATTAGCCATTGAACCTTTCAGGTCATGTGATCAGTCACATTCCTGGAAGGAATTTCAAGATGTGGTAATGTATACGATGGATGAGTGTACATATATATATATATATATATATATATATAAGTGTTTGTGTGTGTGGAGCTGCATGAGTATATAAGAGAGCTGTTGGTGTATGTAAGAAAGCTGTGTACAAGTATGTAGCAAAACAGTGCGTGTATGTAACAGAGGTGTGAGTGCATACTTCAAAGCTGTAGAAAAGCTATATGTGTTAGAACTGTGTTTGTGTATGGAGGAGAGTTGTGTGTGTATTTCGGAAAATTGCGTGTGTGATAGTAGTAGAGTTGTGTGTATGCAGGAGAGATGTGTGTATGTAGGAAAGAGGGTGGAAACTTATCAATGCTATAGGACCTATGCAAGAACCTAACATGATCAAATTTGACTCATGACAATACAGCTTTAAAAAATGCATTGGCAGCAATTGTACCGATCATCTACTTTCAATGAATTATCAGCAAATTGGTGAAAGTACACCTATTAAAAAAAAAATAACAGCCTCCTCCATATCCCCTCTAGCTGTCCTGTCCATCACCAAGATAGGTGCGTTTTCTGCCATTTTAGGTAGAAGTAATGTTCAACCAATTTGCTTCTAATTTAGACAAAGTAGTAGGAAAGTTTATCAAACAAACTCTACATATGAGCTCTATCTATTTTACAATACGTGTAATATGTATTCACAAAATGTCCATTTTCTATATGTGTGAACTTCACATCTTTTTTTTTTTTAGTAAGTTTTAGTGCATGATGAGGTGGTGTTTACCTATAGGATCCACCATCTCTTGGACTGGGCACCATTGATGGTATTTATTGGGCCCCACGTTCTTAAGTAAATCTCAATATTGCTTCAAAAAGGTAGCTATGCATATACAGTTTACAGACAGAATGTTAACATATTAAGCAAGAGTGTGACAACTTATCAGTGCTAAATGTGCCATAAAAAAACCCAGCATGTAAAATTCTTAGCTTTGACAAGTGACAACATATCTGGCAAAATGCATTGTAAACCAAATGTAATTTTTAGCTGCAGTAAATTTTAGACAATCAAAATGATGTTAAAATGTGTGTGTTTCTTACAGTCTAGAGGCTGCTTATTCTGATGGAGGAAAACACTGACAGCATCCTTCATGATCACTGAAAGAACTGTTCTCCTTTCTCCTGCCCCACACTGATCTATCTGATCGGTGCAGTGCAGGGGAGAAAGTCACCAGGACTTGCACGGATGTTGCGCATCCTGTGTAGCTGAAAAAACTTCTGCAAGACTAGCCCTTGGACCTCTTTATGAAAAGAAGAACGACACTCCTGATATGTGAGGTGGCATGGATAGGGTCCCAATCAAACAAAGTTGTTGATTAGCCATTGAACCTTTCAGGTCATGTGATCAGTCACATTCCTGGAAGGAATTTCAAGATGTGGTAATGTATACGATGGATGAGTGTACATATATATATATATATATATATATATATATATATATATATATATAAGTGTTTGTGTGTGTGGAGCTGCATGAGTATATAAGAGAGCTGTTGGTGTATGTAAGAAAGCTGTGTACAAGTATGTAGCAAAACAGTGCGTGTATGTAACAGAGGTGTGAGTGCATACTTCAAAGCTGTAGAAAAGCTATATGTGTTAGAACTGTGTTTGTGTATGGAGGAGAGTTGTGTGTGTATTTCGGAAAATTGCGTGTGTGATAGTAGTAGAGTTGTGTGTATGCAGGAGAGATGTGTGTATGTAGGAAAGAGGGTGGAAACTTATCAATGCTATAGGACCTATGCAAGAACCTAACATGATCAAATTTGACTCATGACAATACAGCTTTAAAAAATGCATTGGCAGCAATTGTACCGATCATCTACTTTCAATGAATTATCAGCAAATTGGTGAAAGTACACCTATTAAAAAAAAAATAACAGCCTCCTCCATATCCCCTCTAGCTGTCCTGTCCATCACCAAGATAGGTGCGTTTTCTGCCATTTTAGGTAGAAGTAATGTTCAACCAATTTGCTTCTAATTTAGACAAAGTAGTAGGAAAGTTTATCAAACAAACTCTACATATGAGCTCTATCTATTTTACAATACGTGTAATATGTATTCACAAAATGTCCATTTTCTATATGTGTGAACTTCACATCTTTTTTTTTTTTAGTAAGTTTTAGTGCATGATGAGGTGGTGTTTACCTATAGGATCCACCATCTCTTGGACTGGGCACCATTGATGGTATTTATTGGGCCCCACGTTCTTAAGTAAATCTCAATATTGCTTCAAAAAGGTAGCTATGCATATACAGTTTACAGACAGAATGTTAACATATTAAGCAAGAGTGTGACAACTTATCAGTGCTAAATGTGCCATAAAAAAACCCAGCATGTAAAATTCTTAGCTTTGACAAGTGACAACATATCTGGCAAAATGCATTGTAAACCAAATGTAATTTTTAGCTGCAGTAAATTTTAGACAATCAAAATGATGTTAAAATGTGTGTGTTTCTTACAGTCTAGAGGCTGCTTATTCTGATGGAGGAAAACACTGACAGCATCCTTCATGATCACTGAAAGAACTGTTCTCCTTTCTCCTGCCCCACACTGATCTATCTGATCGGTGCAGTGCAGGGGAGAAAGTCACCAGGACTTGCACGGATGTTGCGCATCCTGTGTAGCTGAAAAAACTTCTGCAAGACTAGCCCTTGGACCTCTTTATGAAAAGAAGAACGACACTCCTGATATGTGAGGTGGCATGGATAGGGTCCCAATCAAACAAAGTTGTTGATTAGCCATTGAACCTTTCAGGTCATGTGATCAGTCACATTCCTGGAAGGAATTTCAAGATGTGGTAATGTATACGATGGATGAGTGTACATATATATATATATATATATAAGTGTTTGTGTGTGTGGAGCTGCATGAGTATATAAGAGAGCTGTTGGTGTATGTAAGAAAGCTGTGTACAAGTATGTAGCAAAACAGTGCGTGTATTTAACAGAGGTGTGAGTGCATACTTCAAAGCTGTAGAAAAGCTATATGTGTTAGAACTGTGTTTGTGTATGGAGGAGAGTTGTGTGTGTATTTCGGAAAATTGCGTGTGTGATAGTAGTAGAGTTGTGTGTATGCAGGAGAGATGTGTGTATGTAGGAAAGAGGGTGGAAACTTATCAATGCTATAGGACCTATGCAAGAACCTAACATGATCAAATTTGACTCATGACAATACAGCTTTAAAAAATGCATTGGCAGCAATTGTACCGATCATCTACTTTCAATGAATTATCAGCAAATTGGTGAAAGTACACCTATTAAAAAAAAAATAACAGCCTCCTCCATATCCCCTCTAGCTGTCCTGTCCATCACCAAGATAGGTGCGTTTTCTGCCATTTTAGGTAGAAGTAATGTTCAACCAATTTGCTTCTAATTTAGACAAAGTAGTAGGAAAGTTTATCAAACAAACTCTACATATGAGCTCTATCTATTTTACAATACGTGTAATATGTATTCACAAAATGTCCATTTTCTATATGTGTGAACTTCACATCTTTTTTTTTTTTAGTAAGTTTTAGTGCATGATGAGGTGGTGTTTACCTATAGGATCCACCATCTCTTGGACTGGGCACCATTGATGGTATTTATTGGGCCCCACGTTCTTAAGTAAATCTCAATATTGCTTCAAAAAGGTAGCTATGCATATACAGTTTACAGACAGAATGTTAACATATTAAGCAAGAGTGTGACAACTTATCAGTGCTAAATGTGCCATAAAAAAACCCAGCATGTAAAATTCTTAGCTTTGACAAGTGACAACATATCTGGCAAAATGCATTGTAAACCAAATGTAATTTTTAGCTGCAGTAAATTTTAGACAATCAAAATGATGTTAAAATGTGTGTGTTTCTTACAGTCTAGAGGCTGCTTATTCTGATGGAGGAAAACACTGACAGCATCCTTCATGATCACTGAAAGAACTGTTCTCCTTTCTCCTGCCCCACACTGATCTATCTGATCGGTGCAGTGCAGGGGAGAAAGTCACCAGGACTTGCACGGATGTTGCGCATCCTGTGTAGCTGAAAAAACTTCTGCAAGACTAGCCCTTGGACCTCTTTATGAAAAGAAGAACGACACTCCTGATATGTGAGGTGGCATGGATAGGGTCCCAATCAAACAAAGTTGTTGATTAGCCATTGAACCTTTCAGGTCATGTGATCAGTCACATTCCTGGAAGGAATTTCAAGATGTGGTAATGTATACGATGGATGAGTGTACATATATATATATATATATATATATATATATATAAGTGTTTGTGTGTGTGGAGCTGCATGAGTATATAAGAGAGCTGTTGGTGTATGTAAGAAAGCTGTGTACAAGTATGTAGCAAAACAGTGCGTGTATTTAACAGAGGTGTGAGTGCATACTTCAAAGCTGTAGAAAAGCTATATGTGTTAGAACTGTGTTTGTGTATGGAGGAGAGTTGTGTGTGTATTTCGGAAAATTGCGTGTGTGATAGTAGTAGAGTTGTGTGTATGCAGGAGAGATGTGTGTATGTAGGAAAGAGGGTGGAAACTTATCAATGCTATAGGACCTATGCAAGAACCTAACATGATCAAATTTGACTCATGACAATACAGCTTTAAAAAATGCATTGGCAGCAATTGTACCGATCATCTACTTTCAATGAATTATCAGCAAATTGGTGAAAGTACACCTATTAAAAAAAAAATAACAGCCTCCTCCATATCCCCTCTAGCTGTCCTGTCCATCACCAAGATAGGTGCGTTTTCTGCCATTTTAGGTAGAAGTAATGTTCAACCAATTTGCTTCTAATTTAGACAAAGTAGTAGGAAAGTTTATCAAACAAACTCTACATATGAGCTCTATCTATTTTACAATACGTGTAATATGTATTCACAAAATGTCCATTTTCTATATGTGTGAACTTCACATCTTTTTTTTTTTCAGTAAGTTTTAGTGCATGATGAGGTGGTGTTTACCTATAGGATCCACCATCTCTTGGACTGGGCACCATTGATGGTATTTATTGGGCCCCACGTTCTTAAGTAAATCTCAATATTGCTTCAAAAAGGTAGCTATGCATATACAGTTTACAGACAGAATGTTAACATATTAAGCAAGAGTGTGACAAATTATCAGTGCTAAATGTGCCATAAAAAAACCCAGCATGTAAAATTCTTAGCTTTGACAAGTGACAACATATCTGGCAAAATGCGTTGTAAACCAAATGTAATTTTTAGCTGCAGTAAATTTTAGACAATCAAAATGATGTTAAAATGTGTGTGTTTCTTACAGTCTAGAGGCTGCTTATTCTGATGGAGGAAAACACTGACAGCATCCTTCATGATCACTGAAAGAACTGTTCTCCTTTCTCCTGCCCCACACTGATCTATCTGATCGGTGCAGTGCAGGGGAGAAAGTCACCAGGACTTGCACGGATGTTGCGCATCCTGTGTAGCTGAAAAAACTTCTGCAAGACTAGCCCTTGGACCTCTTTATGAAAAGAAGAACGACACTCCTGATATGTGAGGTGGCATGGATAGGGTCCCAATCAAACAAAGTTGTTGATTAGCCATTGAACCTTTCAGGTCATGTGATCAGTCACATTCCTGGAAGGAATTTCAAGATGTGGTAATGTATACGATGGATGAGTGTACATATATATATATATATATATATATATAAGTGTTTGTGTGTGTGGAGCTGCATGAGTATATAAGAGAGCTGTTGGTGTATGTAAGAAAGCTGTGTACAAGTATGTAGCAAAACAGTGCGTGTATGTAACAGAGGTGTGAGTGCATACTTCAAAGCTGTAGAAAAGCTATATGTGTTAGAACTGTGTTTGTGTATGGAGGAGAGTTGTGTGTGTATTTCGGAAAATTGCGTGTGTGATAGTAGTAGAGTTGTGTGTATGCAGGAGAGATGTGTGTATGTAGGAAAGAGGGTGGAAACTTATCAATACTATAGGACCTATGCAAGAACCTAACATGATCAAATTTGACTCATGACAATACAGCTTTAAAAAATGCATTGGCAGCAATTGTACCGATCATCTACTTTCAATGAATTATCAGCAAATTGGTGAAAGTACACCTATTAAAAAAAAAATAACAGCCTCCTCCATATCCCCTCTAGCTGTCCTGTCCATCACCAAGATAGGTGCGTTTTCTGCCATTTTAGGTAGAAGTAATGTTCAACCAATTTGCTTCTAATTTAGACAAAGTAGTAGGAAAGTTTATCAAACAAACTCTACATATGAGCTCTATCTATTTTACAATACGTGTAATATGTATTCACAAAATGTCCATTTTCTATATGTGTGAACTTCACATCTTTTTTTTTTTTAGTAAGTTTTAGTGCATGATGAGGTGGTGTTTACCTATAGGATCCACCATCTCTTGGACTGGGCACCATTGATGGTATTTATTGGGCCCCACGTTCTTAAGTAAATCTCAATATTGCTTCAAAAAGGTAGCTATGCATATACAGTTTACAGACAGAATGTTAACATATTAAGCAAGAGTGTGACAACTTATCAGTGCTAAATGTGCCATAAAAAAACCCAGCATGTAAAATTCTTAGCTTTGACAAGTGACAACATATCTGGCAAAATGCATTGTAAACCAAATGTAATTTTTAGCTGCAGTAAATTTTAGACAATCAAAATGATGTTAAAATGTGTGTGTTTCTTACAGTCTAGAGGCTGCTTATTCTGATGGAGGAAAACACTGACAGCATCCTTCATGATCACTGAAAGAACTGTTCTCCTTTCTCCTGCCCCACACTGATCTATCTGATCGGTGCAGTGCAGGGGAGAAAGTCACCAGGACTTGCACGGATGTTGCGCATCCTGTGTAGCTGAAAAAACTTCTGCAAGACTAGCCCTTGGACCTCTTTATGAAAAGAAGAACGACACTCCTGATATGTGAGGTGGCATGGATAGGGTCCCAATCAAACAAAGTTGTTGATTAGCCATTGAACCTTTCAGGTCATGTGATCAGTCACATTCCTGGAAGGAATTTCAAGATGTGGTAATGTATACGATGGATGAGTGTACATATATATAAGTGTTTGTGTGTGTGGAGCTGCATGAGTATATAAGAGAGCTGTTGGTGTATGTAAGAAAGCTGTGTACAAGTATGTAGCAAAACAGTGCGTGTATGTAACAGAGGTGTGAGTGCATACTTCAAAGCTGTAGAAAAGCTATATGTGTTAGAACTGTGTTTGTGTATGGAGGAGAGTTGTGTGTGTATTTCGGAAAATTGCGTGTGTGATAGTAGTAGAGTTGTGTGTATGCAGGAGAGATGTGTGTATGTAGGAAAGAGGGTGGAAACTTATCAATGCTATAGGACCTATGCAAGAACCTAACATGATCAAATTTGACTCATGACAATACAGCTTTAAAAAATGCATTGGCAGCAATTGTACCGATCATCTACTTTCAATGAATTATCAGCAAATTGGTGAAAGTACACCTATTAAAAAAAAAATAACAGCCTCCTCCATATCCCCTCTAGCTGTCCTGTCCATCACCAAGATAGGTGCGTTTTCTGCCATTTTAGGTAGAAGTAATGTTCAACCAATTTGCTTCTAATTTAGACAAAGTAGTAGGAAAGTTTATCAAACAAACTCTACATATGAGCTCTATCTATTTTACAATACGTGTAATATGTATTCACAAAATGTCCATTTTCTATATGTGTGAACTTCACATCTTTTTTTTTTTTAGTAAGTTTTAGTGCATGATGAGGTGGTGTTTACCTATAGGATCCACCATCTCTTGGACTGGGCACCATTGATGGTATTTATTGGGCCCCACGTTCTTAAGTAAATCTCAATATTGCTTCAAAAAGGTAGCTATGCATATACAGTTTACAGACAGAATGTTAACATATTAAGCAAGAGTGTGACAACTTATCAGTGCTAAATGTGCCATAAAAAAACCCAGCATGTAAAATTCTTAGCTTTGACAAGTGACAACATATCTGGCAAAATGCATTGTAAACCAAATGTAATTTTTAGCTGCAGTAAATTTTAGACAATCAAAATGATGTTAAAATGTGTGTTTCTTACAGTCTAGAGGCTGCTTATTCTGATGGAGGAAAACACTGACAGCATCCTTCATGATCACTGAAAGAACTGTTCTCCTTTCTCCTGCCCCACACTGATCTATCTGATCGGTGCAGTGCAGGGGAGAAAGTCACCAGGACTTGCACGGATGTTGCGCATCCTGTGTAGCTGAAAAAACTTCTGCAAGACTAGCCCTTGGACCTCTTTATGAAAAGAAGAACGACACTCCTGATATGTGAGGTGGCATGGATAGGGTCCCAATCAAACAAAGTTGTTGATTAGCCATTGAACCTTTCAGGTCATGTGATCAGTCACATTCCTGGAAGGAATTTCAAGATGTGGTAATGTATACGATGGATGAGTGTACATATATATAAGTGTTTGTGTGTGTGGAGCTGCATGAGTATATAAGAGAGCTGTTGGTGTATGTAAGAAAGCTGTGTACAAGTATGTAGCAAAACAGTGCGTGTATGTAACAGAGGTGTGAGTGCATACTTCAAAGCTGTAGAAAAGCTATATGTGTTAGAACTGTGTTTGTGTATGGAGGAGAGTTGTGTGTGTATTTCGGAAAATTGCGTGTGTGATAGTAGTAGAGTTGTGTGTATGCAGGAGAGATGTGTGTATGTAGGAAAGAGGGTGGAAACTTATCAATGCTATAGGACCTATGCAAGAACCTAACATGATCAAATTTGACTCATGACAATACAGCTTTAAAAAATGCATTGGCAGCAATTGTACCGATCATCTACTTTCAATGAATTATCAGCAAATTGGTGAAAGTACACCTATTAAAAAAAAAATAACAGCCTCCTCCATATCCCCTCTAGCTGTCCTGTCCATCACCAAGATAGGTGCGTTTTCTGCCATTTTAGGTAGAAGTAATGTTCAACCAATTTGCTTCTAATTTAGACAAAGTAGTAGGAAAGTTTATCAAACAAACTCTACATATGAGCTCTATCTATTTTACAATACGTGTAATATGTATTCACAAAATGTCCATTTTCTATATGTGTGAACTTCACATCTTTTTTTTTTTTAGTAAGTTTTAGTGCATGATGAGGTGGTGTTTACCTATAGGATCCACCATCTCTTGGACTGGGCACCATTGATGGTATTTATTGGGCCCCACGTTCTTAAGTAAATCTCAATATTGCTTCAAAAAGGTAGCTATGCATATACAGTTTACAGACAGAATGTTAACATATTAAGCAAGAGTGTGACAACTTATCAGTGCTAAATGTGCCATAAAAAAACCCAGCATGTAAAATTCTTAGCTTTGACAAGTGACAACATATCTGGCAAAATGCATTGTAAACCAAATGTAATTTTTAGCTGCAGTAAATTTTAGACAATCAAAATGATGTTAAAATGTGTGTGTTTCTTACAGTCTAGAGGCTGCTTATTCTGATGGAGGAAAACACTGACAGCATCCTTCATGATCACTGAAAGAACTGTTCTCCTTTCTCCTGCCCCACACTGATCTATCTGATCGGTGCAGTGCAGGGGAGAAAGTCACCAGGACTTGCACGGATGTTGCGCATCCTGTGTAGCTGAAAAAACTTCTGCAAGACTAGCCCTTGGACCTCTTTATGAAAAGAAGAACGACACTCCTGATATGTGAGGTGGCATGGATAGGGTCCCAATCAAACAAAGTTGTTGATTAGCCATTGAACCTTTCAGGTCATGTGATCAGTCACATTCCTGGAAGGAATTTCAAGATGTGGTAATGTATACGATGGATGAGTGTACATATATATAAGTGTTTGTGTGTGTGGAGCTGCATGAGTATATAAGAGAGCTGTTGGTGTATGTAAGAAAGCTGTGTACAAGTATGTAGCAAAACAGTGCGTGTATGTAACAGAGGTGTGAGTGCATACTTCAAAGCTGTAGAAAAGCTATATGTGTTAGAACTGTGTTTGTGTATGGAGGAGAGTTGTGTGTGTATTTCGGAAAATTGCGTGTGTGATAGTAGTAGAGTTGTGTGTATGCAGGAGAGATGTGTGTATGTAGGAAAGAGGGTGGAAACTTATCAATGCTATAGGACCTATGCAAGAACCTAACATGATCAAATTTGACTCATGACAATACAGCTTTAAAAAATGCATTGGCAGCAATTGTACCGATCATCTACTTTCAATGAATTATCAGCAAATTGGTGAAAGTACACCTATTAAAAAAAAAATAACAGCCTCCTCCATATCCCCTCTAGCTGTCCTGTCCATCACCAAGATAGGTGCGTTTTCTGCCATTTTAGGTAGAAGTAATGTTCAACCAATTTGCTTCTAATTTAGACAAAGTAGTAGGAAAGTTTATCAAACAAACTCTACATATGAGCTCTATCTATTTTACAATACGTGTAATATGTATTCACAAAATGTCCATTTTCTATATGTGTGAACTTCACATCTTTTTTTTTTTTTAGTAAGTTTTAGTGCATGATGAGGTGGTGTTTACCTATAGGATCCACCATCTCTTGGACTGGGCACCATTGATGGTATTTATTGGGCCCCACGTTCTTAAGTAAATCTCAATATTGCTTCAAAAAGGTAGCTATGCATATACAGTTTACAGACAGAATGTTAACATATTAAGCAAGAGTGTGACAACTTATCAGTGCTAAATGTGCCATAAAAAAACCCAGCATGTAAAATTCTTAGCTTTGACAAGTGACAACATATCTGGCAAAATGCATTGTAAACCAAATGTAATTTTTAGCTGCAGTAAATTTTAGACAATCAAAATGATGTTAAAATGTGTGTGTTTCTTACAGTCTAGAGGCTGCTTATTCTGATGGAGGAAAACACTGACAGCATCCTTCATGATCACTGAAAGAACTGTTCTCCTTTCTCCTGCCCCACACTGATCTATCTGATCGGTGCAGTGCAGGGGAGAAAGTCACCAGGACTTGCACGGATGTTGCGCATCCTGTGTAGCTGAAAAAACTTCTGCAAGACTAGCCCTTGGACCTCTTTATGAAAAGAAGAACGACACTCCTGATATGTGAGGTGGCATGGATAGGGTCCCAATCAAACAAAGTTGTTGATTAGCCATTGAACCTTTCAGGTCATGTGATCAGTCACATTCCTGGAAGGAATTTCAAGATGTGGTAATGTATACGATGGATGAGTGTACATATATATAAGTGTTTGTGTGTGTGGAGCTGCATGAGTATATAAGAGAGCTGTTGGTGTATGTAAGAAAGCTGTGTACAAGTATGTAGCAAAACAGTGCGTGTATGTAACAGAGGTGTGAGTGCATACTTCAAAGCTGTAGAAAAGCTATATGTGTTAGAACTGTGTTTGTGTATGGAGGAGAGTTGTGTGTGTATTTCGGAAAATTGCGTGTGTGATAGTAGTAGAGTTGTGTGTATGCAGGAGAGATGTGTGTATGTAGGAAAGAGGGTGGAAACTTATCAATGCTATAGGACCTATGCAAGAACCTAACATGATCAAATTTGACTCATGACAATACAGCTTTAAAAAATGCATTGGCAGCAATTGTACCGATCATCTACTTTCAATGAATTATCAGCAAATTGGTGAAAGTACACCTATTAAAAAAAAAATAACAGCCTCCTCCATATCCCCTCTAGCTGTCCTGTCCATCACCAAGATAGGTGCGTTTTCTGCCATTTTAGGTAGAAGTAATGTTCAACCAATTTGCTTCTAATTTAGACAAAGTAGTAGGAAAGTTTATCAAACAAACTCTACATATGAGCTCTATCTATTTTACAATACGTGTAATATGTATTCACAAAATGTCCATTTTCTATATGTGTGAACTTCACATCTTTTTTTTTTTTAGTAAGTTTTAGTGCATGATGAGGTGGTGTTTACCTATAGGATCCACCATCTCTTGGACTGGGCACCATTGATGGTATTTATTGGGCCCCACGTTCTTAAGTAAATCTCAATATTGCTTCAAAAAGGTAGCTATGCATATACAGTTTACAGACAGAATGTTAACATATTAAGCAAGAGTGTGACAACTTATCAGTGCTAAATGTGCCATAAAAAAACCCAGCATGTAAAATTCTTAGCTTTGACAAGTGACAACATATCTGGCAAAATGCATTGTAAACCAAATGTAATTTTTAGCTGCAGTAAATTTTAGACAATCAAAATGATGTTAAAATGTGTGTGTTTCTTACAGTCTAGAGGCTGCTTATTCTGATGGAGGAAAACACTGACAGCATCCTTCATGATCACTGAAAGAACTGTTCTCCTTTCTCCTGCCCCACACTGATCTATCTGATCGGTGCAGTGCAGGGGAGAAAGTCACCAGGACTTGCACGGATGTTGCGCATCCTGTGTAGCTGAAAAAACTTCTGCAAGACTAGCCCTTGGACCTCTTTATGAAAAGAAGAACGACACTCCTGATATGTGAGGTGGCATGGATAGGGTCCCAATCAAACAAAGTTGTTGATTAGCCATTGAACCTTTCAGGTCATGTGATCAGTCACATTCCTGGAAGGAATTTCAAGATGTGGTAATGTATACGATGGATGAGTGTACATATATATAAGTGTTTGTGTGTGTGGAGCTGCATGAGTATATAAGAGAGCTGTTGGTGTATGTAAGAAAGCTGTGTACAAGTATGTAGCAAAACAGTGCGTGTATGTAACAGAGGTGTGAGTGCATACTTCAAAGCTGTAGAAAAGCTATATGTGTTAGAACTGTGTTTGTGTATGGAGGAGAGTTGTGTGTGTATTTCGGAAAATTGCGTGTGTGATAGTAGTAGAGTTGTGTGTATGCAGGAGAGATGTGTGTATGTAGGAAAGAGGGTGGAAACTTATCAATGCTATAGGACCTATGCAAGAACCTAACATGATCAAATTTGACTCATGACAATACAGCTTTAAAAAATGCATTGGCAGCAATTGTACCGATCATCTACTTTCAATGAATTATCAGCAAATTGGTGAAAGTACACCTATTAAAAAAAAAATAACAGCCTCCTCCATATCCCCTCTAGCTGTCCTGTCCATCACCAAGATAGGTGCGTTTTCTGCCATTTTAGGTAGAAGTAATGTTCAACCAATTTGCTTCTAATTTAGACAAAGTAGTAGGAAAGTTTATCAAACAAACTCTACATATGAGCTCTATCTATTTTACAATACGTGTAATATGTATTCACAAAATGTCCATTTTCTATATGTGTGAACTTCACATCTTTTTTTTTTTTTAGTAAGTTTTAGTGCATGATGAGGTGGTGTTTACCTATAGGATCCACCATCTCTTGGACTGGGCACCATTGATGGTATTTATTGGGCCCCACGTTCTTAAGTAAATCTCAATATTGCTTCAAAAAGGTAGCTATGCATATACAGTTTACAGACAGAATGTTAACATATTAAGCAAGAGTGTGACAACTTATCAGTGCTAAATGTGCCATAAAAAAACCCAGCATGTAAAATTCTTAGCTTTGACAAGTGACAACATATCTGGCAAAATGCATTGTAAACCAAATGTAATTTTTAGCTGCAGTAAATTTTAGACAATCAAAATGATGTTAAAATGTGTGTGTTTCTTACAGTCTAGAGGCTGCTTATTCTGATGGAGGAAAACACTGACAGCATCCTTCATGATCACTGAAAGAACTGTTCTCCTTTCTCCTGCCCCACACTGATCTATCTGATCGGTGCAGTGCAGGGGAGAAAGTCACCAGGACTTGCACGGATGTTGCGCATCCTGTGTAGCTGAAAAAACTTCTGCAAGACTAGCCCTTGGACCTCTTTATGAAAAGAAGAACGACACTCCTGATATGTGAGGTGGCATGGATAGGGTCCCAATCAAACAAAGTTGTTGATTAGCCATTGAACCTTTCAGGTCATGTGATCAGTCACATTCCTGGAAGGAATTTCAAGATGTGGTAATGTATACGATGGATGAGTGTACATATATATAAGTGTTTGTGTGTGTGGAGCTGCATGAGTATATAAGAGAGCTGTTGATGTATGTAAGAAAGCTGTGTACAAGTATGTAGCAAAACAGTGCGTGTATGTAACAGAGGTGTGAGTGCATACTTCAAAGCTGTAGAAAAGCTATATGTGTTAGAACTGTGTTTGTGTATGGAGGAGAGTTGTGTGTGTATTTCGGAAAATTGCGTGTGTGATAGTAGTAGAGTTGTGTGTATGCAGGAGAGATGTGTGTATGTAGGAAAGAGGGTGGAAACTTATCAATGCTATAGGACCTATGCAAGAACCTAACATGATCAAATTTGACTCATGACAATACAGCTTTAAAAAATGCATTGGCAGCAATTGTACCGATCATCTACTTTCAATGAATTATCAGCAAATTGGTGAAAGTACACCTATTAAAAAAAAAATAACAGCCTCCTCCATATCCCCTCTAGCTGTCCTGTCCATCACCAAGATAGGTGCGTTTTCTGCCATTTTAGGTAGAAGTAATGTTCAACCAATTTGCTTCTAATTTAGACAAAGTAGTAGGAAAGTTTATCAAACAAACTCTACATATGAGCTCTATCTATTTTACAATACGTGTAATATGTATTCACAAAATGTCCATTTTCTATATGTGTGAACTTCACATCTTTTTTTTTTTTAGTAAGTTTTAGTGCATGATGAGGTGGTGTTTACCTATAGGATCCACCATCTCTTGGACTGGGCACCATTGATGGTATTTATTGGGCCCCACGTTCTTAAGTAAATCTCAATATTGCTTCAAAAAGGTAGCTATGCATATACAGTTTACAGACAGAATGTTAACATATTAAGCAAGAGTGTGACAACTTATCAGTGCTAAATGTGCCATAAAAAAACCCAGCATGTAAAATTCTTAGCTTTGACAAGTGACAACATATCTGGCAAAATGCATTGTAAACCAAATGTAATTTTTAGCTGCAGTAAATTTTAGACAATCAAAATGATGTTAAAATGTGTGTGTTTCTTACAGTCTAGAGGCTGCTTATTCTGATGGAGGAAAACACTGACAGCATCCTTCATGATCACTGAAAGAACTGTTCTCCTTTCTCCTGCCCCACACTGATCTATCTGATCGGTGCAGTGCAGGGGAGAAAGTCACCAGGACTTGCACGGATGTTGCGCATCCTGTGTAGCTGAAAAAACTTCTGCAAGACTAGCCCTTGGACCTCTTTATGAAAAGAAGAACGACACTCCTGATATGTGAGGTGGCATGGATAGGGTCCCAATCAAACAAAGTTGTTGATTAGCCATTGAACCTTTCAGGTCATGTGATCAGTCACATTCCTGGAAGGAATTTCAAGATGTGGTAATGTATACGATGGATGAGTGTACATATATATATATATATAAGTGTTTGTGTGTGGAGCTGCATGAGTATATAAGAGAGCTGTTGGTGTATGTAAGAAAGCTGTGTACAAGTATGTAGCAAAACAGTGCGTGTATGTAACAGAGGTGTGAGTGCATACTTCAAAGCTGTAGAAAAGCTATATGTGTTAGAACTGTGTTTGTGTATGGAGGAGAGTTGTGTGTGTATTTCGGAAAATTGCGTGTGTGATAGTAGTAGAGTTGTGTGTATGCAGGAGAGATGTGTGTATGTAGGAAAGAGGGTGGAAACTTATCAATGCTATAGGACCTATGCAAGAACCTAACATGATCAAATTTGACTCATGACAATACAGCTTTAAAAAATGCATTGGCAGCAATTGTACCGATCATCTACTTTCAATGAATTATCAGCAAATTGGTGAAAGTACACCTATTAAAAAAAAAATAACAGCCTCCTCCATATCCCCTCTAGCTGTCCTGTCCATCACCAAGATAGGTGCGTTTTCTGCCATTTTAGGTAGAAGTAATGTTCAACCAATTTGCTTCTAATTTAGACAAAGTAGTAGGAAAGTTTATCAAACAAACTCTACATATGAGCTCTATCTATTTTACAATACGTGTAATATGTATTCACAAAATGTCCATTTTCTATATGTGTGAACTTCACATCTTTTTTTTTTTTAGTAAGTTTTAGTGCATGATGAGGTGGTGTTTACCTATAGGATCCACCATCTCTTGGACTGGGCACCATTGATGGTATTTATTGGGCCCCACGTTCTTAAGTAAATCTCAATATTGCTTCAAAAAGGTAGCTATGCATATACAGTTTACAGACAGAATGTTAACATATTAAGCAAGAGTGTGACAACTTATCAGTGCTAAATGTGCCATAAAAAAACCCAGCATGTAAAATTCTTAGCTTTGACAAGTGACAACATATCTGGCAAAATGCATTGTAAACCAAATGTAATTTTTAGCTGCAGTAAATTTTAGACAATCAAAATGATGTTAAAATGTGTGTGTTTCTTACAGTCTAGAGGCTGCTTATTCTGATGGAGGAAAACACTGACAGCATCCTTCATGATCACTGAAAGAACTGTTCTCCTTTCTCCTGCCCCACACTGATCTATCTGATCGGTGCAGTGCAGGGGAGAAAGTCACCAGGACTTGCACGGATGTTGCGCATCCTGTGTAGCTGAAAAAACTTCTGCAAGACTAGCCCTTGGACCTCTTTATGAAAAGAAGAACGACACTCCTGATATGTGAGGTGGCATGGATAGGGTCCCAATCAAACAAAGTTGTTGATTAGCCATTGAACCTTTCAGGTCATGTGATCAGTCACATTCCTGGAAGGAATTTCAAGATGTGGTAATGTATACGATGGATGAGTGTACATATATATATATATATATATATATATATATATAAGTGTTTGTGTGTGGAGCTGCATGAGTATATAAGAGAGCTGTTGGTGTATGTAAGAAAGCTGTGTACAAGTATGTAGCAAAACAGTGCGTGTATGTAACAGAGGTGTGAGTGCATACTTCAAAGCTGTAGAAAAGCTATATGTGTTAGAACTGTGTTTGTGTATGGAGGAGAGTTGTGTGTGTATTTCGGAAAATTGCGTGTGTGATAGTAGTAGAGTTGTGTGTATGCAGGAGAGATGTGTGTATGTAGGAAAGAGGGTGGAAACTTATCAATGCTATAGGACCTATGCAAGAACCTAACATGATCAAATTTGACTCATGACAATACAGCTTTAAAAAATGCATTGGCAGCAATTGTACCGATCATCTACTTTCAATGAATTATCAGCAAATTGGTGAAAGTACACCTATTAAAAAAAAAATAACAGCCTCCTCCATATCCCCTCTAGCTGTCCTGTCCATCACCAAGATAGGTGCGTTTTCTGCCATTTTAGGTAGAAGTAATGTTCAACCAATTTGCTTCTAATTTAGACAAAGTAGTAGGAAAGTTTATCAAACAAACTCTACATATGAGCTCTATCTATTTTACAATACGTGTAATATGTATTCACAAAATGTCCATTTTCTATATGTGTGAACTTCACATCTTTTTTTTTTTTAGTAAGTTTTAGTGCATGATGAGGTGGTGTTTACCTATAGGATCCACCATCTCTTGGACTGGGCACCATTGATGGTATTTATTGGGCCCCACGTTCTTAAGTAAATCTCAATATTGCTTCAAAAAGGTAGCTATGCATATACAGTTTACAGACAGAATGTTAACATATTAAGCAAGAGTGTGACAACTTATCAGTGCTAAATGTGCCATAAAAAAACCCAGCATGTAAAATTCTTAGCTTTGACAAGTGACAACATATCTGGCAAAATGCATTGTAAACCAAATGTAATTTTTAGCTGCAGTAAATTTTAGACAATCAAAATGATGTTAAAATGTGTGCGTTTCTTACAGTCTAGAGGCTGCTTATTCTGATGGAGGAAAACACTGACAGCATCCTTCATGATCACTGAAAGAACTGTTCTCCTTTCTCCTGCCCTACACTGATCTATCTGATCGGTGCAGTGCAGGGGAGAAAGTCACCAGGACTTACACGGATGTTGCGCATCCTGTGTAGCTGAAAAAACTTCTGCAAGACTAGCCCTTGGACCTCTTTATGAAAAGAAGAACGACACTCCTGATATGTGAGGTGGCATGGATAGGGTCCCAATCAAACAAAGTTGTTGATTAGCCATTGAACCTTTCAGGTCATGTGATCAGTCACATTCCTGGAAGGAATTTCAAGATGTGGTAATGTATACGATGGATGAGTGTACATATATATAAGTGTTTGTGTGTGTGGAGCTGCATGAGTATATAAGAGAGCTGTTGGTGTATGTAAGAAAGCTGTGTACAAGTATGTAGCAAAACAGTGCGTGTATGTAACAGAGGTGTGAGTGCATACTTCAAAGCTGTAGAAAAGCTATATGTGTTAGAACTGTGTTTGTGTATGGAGGAGAGTTGTGTGTGTATTTCGGAAAATTGCGTGTGTGATAGTAGTAGAGTTGTGTGTATGCAGGAGAGATGTGTGTATGTAGGAAAGAGGGTGGAAACTTATCAATGCTATAGGACCTATGCAAGAACCTAACATGATCAAATTTGACTCATGACAATACAGCTTTAAAAAATGCATTGGCAGCAATTGTACCGATCATCTACTTTCAATGAATTATCAGCAAATTGGTGAAAGTACACCTATTAAAAAAAAAATAACAGCCTCCTCCATATCCCCTCTAGCTGTCCTGTCCATCACCAAGATAGGTGCGTTTTCTGCCATTTTAGGTAGAAGTAATGTTCAACCAATTTGCTTCTAATTTAGACAAAGTAGTAGGAAAGTTTATCAAACAAACTCTACATATGAGCTCTATCTATTTTACAATACGTGTAATATGTATTCACAAAATGTCCATTTTCTATATGTGTGAACTTCACATCTTTTTTTTTTTTAGTAAGTTTTAGTGCATGATGAGGTGGTGTTTACCTATAGGATCCACCATCTCTTGGACTGGGCACCATTGATGGTATTTATTGGGCCCCACGTTCTTAAGTAAATCTCAATATTGCTTCAAAAAGGTAGCTATGCATATACAGTTTACAGACAGAATGTTAACATATTAAGCAAGAGTGTGACAACTTATCAGTGCTAAATGTGCCATAAAAAAACCCAGCATGTAAAATTCTTAGCTTTGACAAGTGACAACATATCTGGCAAAATGCATTGTAAACCAAATGTAATTTTTAGCTGCAGTAAATTTTAGACAATCAAAATGATGTTAAAATGTGTGCGTTTCTTACAGTCTAGAGGCTGCTTATTCTGATGGAGGAAAACACTGACAGCATCCTTCATGATCACTGAAAGAACTGTTCTCCTTTCTCCTGCCCTACACTGATCTATCTGATCGGTGCAGTGCAGGGGAGAAAGTCACCAGGACTTACACGGATGTTGCGCATCCTGTGTAGCTGAAAAAACTTCTGCAAGACTAGCCCTTGGACCTCTTTATGAAAAGAAGAACGACACTCCTGATATGTGAGGTGGCATGGATAGGGTCCCAATCAAACAAAGTTGTTGATTAGCCATTGAACCTTTCAGGTCATGTGATCAGTCACATTCCTGGAAGGAATTTCAAGATGTGGTAATGTATACGATGGATGAGTGTACATATATATATATATATATATATATATAAGTGTTTGTGTGTGTGGAGCTGCATGAGTATATAAGAGAGCTGTTGGTGTATGTAAGAAAGCTGTGTACAAGTATGTAGCAAAACAGTGCGTGTATGTAACAGAGGTGTGAGTGCATACTTCAAAGCTGTAGAAAAGCTATATGTGTTAGAACTGTGTTTGTGTATCGAGGAGAGTTGTGTGTGTATTTCGGAAAATTGCGTGTGTGATAGCAGTAGAGTTGTGTGTATGCAGGAGAGATGTGTGTATGTAGGAAAGAGGGTGGAAACTTATCAATGCTATAGGACCTATGCAAGAACCTAACATGATCAAATTTGACTCATGACAATACAGCTTTAAAAAATGCATTGGCAGCAATTGTACCGATCATCTACTTTCAATGAATTATCAGCAAATTGGTGAAAGTACACCTATTAAAAAAAAAATAACAGCCTCCTCCATATCCCCTCTAGCTGTCCTGTCCATCACCAAGATAGGTGCGTTTTCTGCCATTTTAGGTAGAAGTAATGTTCAACCAATTTGCTTCTAATTTAGACAAAGTAGTAGGAAAGTTTATCAAACAAACTCTACATATGAGCTCTATCTATTTTACAATACGTGTAATATGTATTCACAAAATGTCCATTTTCTATATGTGTGAACTTCACATCTTTTTTTTTTTTAGTAAGTTTTAGTGCATGATGAGGTGGTGTTTACCTATAGGATCCACCATCTCTTGGACTGGGCACCATTGATGGTATTTATTGGGCCCCACGTTCTTAAGTAAATCTCAATATTGCTTCAAAAAGGTAGCTATGCATATACAGTTTACAGACAGAATGTTAACATATTAAGCAAGAGTGTGACAACTTATCAGTGCTAAATGTGCCATAAAAAAACCCAGCATGTAAAATTCTTAGCTTTGACAAGTGACAACATATCTGGCAAAATGCATTGTAAACCAAATGTAATTTTTAGCTGCAGTAAATTTTAGACAATCAAAATGATGTTAAAATGTGTGCGTTTCTTACAGTCTAGAGGCTGCTTATTCTGATGGAGGAAAACACTGACAGCATCCTTCATGATCACTGAAAGAACTGTTCTCCTTTCTCCTGCCCTACACTGATCTATCTGATCGGTGCAGTGCAGGGGAGAAAGTCACCAGGACTTACACGGATGTTGCGCATCCTGTGTAGCTGAAAAAACTTCTGCAAGACTAGCCCTTGGACCTCTTTATGAAAAGAAGAACGACACTCCTGATATGTGAGGTGGCATGGATAGGGTCCCAATCAAACAAAGTTGTTGATTAGCCATTGAACCTTTCAGGTCATGTGATCAGTCACATTCCTGGAAGGAATTTCAAGATGTGGTAATGTATACGATGGATGAGTGTACATATATATATATATATATATATATATATATATATAAGTGTTTGTGTGTGTGGAGCTGCATGAGTATATAAGAGAGCTGTTGGTGTATGTAAGAAAGCTGTGTACAAGTATGTAGCAAAACAGTGCGTGTATGTAACAGAGGTGTGAGTGCATACTTCAAAGCTGTAGAAAAGCTATATGTGTTAGAACTGTGTTTGTGTATGGAGGAGAGTTGTGTGTGTATTTCGGAAAATTGCGTGTGTGATAGTAGTAGAGTTGTGTGTATGCAGGAGAGATGTGTGTATGTAGGAAAGAGGGTGGAAACTTATCAATGCTATAGGACCTATGCAAGAACCTAACATGATCAAGTTTGACTCATGACAATACAGCTTTAAAAAATGCATTGGCAGCAATTGTACCGATCATCTACTTTCAATGAATTATCAGCAAATTGGTGAAAGTACACCTATTAAAAAAAAAATAACAGCCTCCTCCATATCCCCTCTAGCTGTCCTGTCCATCACCAAGATAGGTGCGTTTTCTGCCATTTTAGGTAGAAGTAATGTTCAACCAATTTGCTTCTAATTTAGACAAAGTAGTAGGAAAGTTTATCAAACAAACTCTACATATGAGCTCTATCTATTTTACAATACGTGTAATATGTATTCACAAAATGTCCATTTTCTATATGTGTGAACTTCACATCTTTTTTTTTTTTAGTAAGTTTTAGTGCATGATGAGGTGGTGTTTACCTATAGGATCCACCATCTCTTGGACTGGGCACCATTGATGGTATTTATTGGGCCCCACGTTCTTAAGTAAATCTCAATATTGCTTCAAAAAGGTAGCTATGCATATACAGTTTACAGACAGAATGTTAACATATTAAGCAAGAGTGTGACAACTTATCAGTGCTAAATGTGCCATAAAAAAACCCAGCATGTAAAATTCTTAGCTTTGACAAGTGACAACATATCTGGCAAAATGCATTGTAAACCAAATGTAATTTTTAGCTGCAGTAAATTTTAGACAATCAAAATGATGTTAAAATGTGTGCGTTTCTTACAGTCTAGAGGCTGCTTATTCTGATGGAGGAAAACACTGACAGCATCCTTCATGATCACTGAAAGAACTGTTCTCCTTTCTCCTGCCCTACACTGATCTATCTGATCGGTGCAGTGCAGGGGAGAAAGTCACCAGGACTTGCACGGATGTTGCGCATCCTGTGTAGCTGAAAAAACTTCTGCAAGACTAGCCCTTGGACCTCTTTATGAAAAGAAGAACGACACTCCTGATATGTGAGGTGGCATGGATAGGGTCCCAATCAAACAAAGTTGTTGATTAGCCATTGAACCTTTCAGGTCATGTGATCAGTCACATTCCTGGAAGGAATTTCAAGATGTGGTAATGTATACGATGGATGAGTGTACATATATATAAGTGTTTGTGTGTGTGGAGCTGCATGAGTATATAAGAGAGCTGTTGGTGTATGTAAGAAAGCTGTGTACAAGTATGTAGCAAAACAGTGCGTGTATGTAACAGAGGTGTGAGTGCATACTTCAAAGCTGTAGAAAAGCTATATGTGTTAGAACTGTGTTTGTGTATGGAGGAGAGTTGTGTGTGTATTTCGGAAAATTGCGTGTGTGATAGTAGTAGAGTTGTGTGTATGCAGGAGAGATGTGTGTATGTAGGAAAGAGGGTGGAAACTTATCAATGCTATAGGACCTATGCAAGAACCTAACATGATCAAATTTGACTCATGACAATACAGCTTTAAAAAATGCATTGGCAGCAATTGTACCGATCATCTACTTTCAATGAATTATCAGCAAATTGGTGAAAGTACACCTATTAAAAAAAAAATAACAGCCTCCTCCATATCCCCTCTAGCTGTCCTGTCCATCACCAAGATAGGTGCGTTTTCTGCCATTTTAGGTAGAAGTAATGTTCAACCAATTTGCTTCTAATTTAGACAAAGTAGTAGGAAAGTTTATCAAACAAACTCTACATATGAGCTCTATCTATTTTACAATACGTGTAATATGTATTCACAAAATGTCCATTTTCTATATGTGTGAACTTCACATCTTTTTTTTTTTTAGTAAGTTTTAGTGCATGATGAGGTGGTGTTTACCTATAGGATCCACCATCTCTTGGACTGGGCACCATTGATGGTATTTATTGGGCCCCACGTTCTTAAGTAAATCTCAATATTGCTTCAAAAAGGTAGCTATGCATATACAGTTTACAGACAGAATGTTAACATATTAAGCAAGAGTGTGACAACTTATCAGTGCTAAATGTGCCATAAAAAAACCCAGCATGTAAAATTCTTAGCTTTGACAAGTGACAACATATCTGGCAAAATGCATTGTAAACCAAATGTAATTTTTAGCTGCAGTAAATTTTAGACAATCAAAATGATGTTAAAATGTGTGTGTTTCTTACAGTCTAGAGGCTGCTTATTCTGATGGAGGAAAACACTGACAGCATCCTTCATGATCACTGAAAGAACTGTTCTCCTTTCTCCTGCCCCACACTGATCTATCTGATCGGTGCAGTGCAGGGGAGAAAGTCACCAGGACTTGCACGGATGTTGCGCATCCTGTGTAGCTGAAAAAACTTCTGCAAGACTAGCCCTTGGACCTCTTTATGAAAAGAAGAACGACACTCCTGATATGTGAGGTGGCATGGATAGGGTCCCAATCAAACAAAGTTGTTGATTAGCCATTGAACCTTTCAGGTCATGTGATCAGTCACATTCCTGGAAGGAATTTCAAGATGTGGTAATGTATACGATGGATGAGTGTACATATATATATATATATATATATATATATATATATAAGTGTTTGTGTGTGGAGCTGCATGAGTATATAAGAGAGCTGTTGGTGTATGTAAGAAAGCTGTGTACAAGTATGTAGCAAAACAGTGCGTGTATGTAACAGAGGTGTGAGTGCATACTTCAAAGCTGTAGAAAAGCTATATGTGTTAGAACTGTGTTTGTGTATGGAGGAGAGTTGTGTGTGTATTTCGGAAAATTGCGTGTGTGATAGTAGTAGAGTTGTGTGTATGCAGGAGAGATGTGTGTATGTAGGAAAGAGGGTGGAAACTTATCAATGCTATAGGACCTATGCAAGAACCTAACATGATCAAATTTGACTCATGACAATACAGCTTTAAAAAATGCATTGGCAGCAATTGTACCGATCATCTACTTTCAATGAATTATCAGCAAATTGGTGAAAGTACACCTATTAAAAAAAAAATAACAGCCTCCTCCATATCCCCTCTAGCTGTCCTGTCCATCACCAAGATAGGTGCGTTTTCTGCCATTTTAGGTAGAAGTAATGTTCAACCAATTTGCTTCTAATTTAGACAAAGTAGTAGGAAAGTTTATCAAACAAACTCTACATATGAGCTCTATCTATTTTACAATACGTGTAATATGTATTCACAAAATGTCCATTTTCTATATGTGTGAACTTCACATCTTTTTTTTTTTTAGTAAGTTTTAGTGCATGATGAGGTGGTGTTTACCTATAGGATCCACCATCTCTTGGACTGGGCACCATTGATGGTATTTATTGGGCCCCACGTTCTTAAGTAAATCTCAATATTGCTTCAAAAAGGTAGCTATGCATATACAGTTTACAGACAGAATGTTAACATATTAAGCAAGAGTGTGACAACTTATCAGTGCTAAATGTGCCATAAAAAAACCCAGCATGTAAAATTCTTAGCTTTGACAAGTGACAACATATCTGGCAAAATGCATTGTAAACCAAATGTAATTTTTAGCTGCAGTAAATTTTAGACAATCAAAATGATGTTAAAATGTGTGCGTTTCTTACAGTCTAGAGGCTGCTTATTCTGATGGAGGAAAACACTGACAGCATCCTTCATGATCACTGAAAGAACTGTTCTCCTTTCTCCTGCCCCACACTGATCTATCTGATCGGTGCAGTGCAGGGGAGAAAGTCACCAGGACTTGCACGGATGTTGCGCATCCTGTGTAGCTGAAAAAACTTCTGCAAGACTAGCCCTTGGACCTCTTTATGAAAAGAAGAACGACACTCCTGATATGTGAGGTGGCATGGATAGGGTCCCAATCAAACAAAGTTGTTGATTAGCCATTGAACCTTTCAGGTCATGTGATCAGTCACATTCCTGGAAGGAATTTCAAGATGTGGTAATGTATACGATGGATGAGTGTACATATATATATATATATATATATATATAAGTGTTTGTGTGTGGAGCTGCATGAGTATATAAGAGAGCTGTTGGTGTATGTAAGAAAGCTGTGTACAAGTATGTAGCAAAACAGTGCGTGTATGTAACAGAGGTGTGAGTGCATACTTCAAAGCTGTAGAAAAGCTATATGTGTTAGAACTGTGTTTGTGTATGGAGGAGAGTTGTGTGTGTATTTCGGAAAATTGCGTGTGTGATAGTAGTAGAGTTGTGTGTATGCAGGAGAGATGTGTGTATGTAGGAAAGAGGGTGGAAACTTATCAATGCTATAGGACCTATGCAAGAACCTAACATGATCAAATTTGACTCATGACAATACAGCTTTAAAAAATGCATTGGCAGCAATTGTACCGATCATCTACTTTCAATGAATTATCAGCAAATTGGTGAAAGTACACCTATTAAAAAAAAAATAACAGCCTCCTCCATATCCCCTCTAGCTGTCCTGTCCATCACCAAGATAGGTGCGTTTTCTGCCATTTTAGGTAGAAGTAATGTTCAACCAATTTGCTTCTAATTTAGACAAAGTAGTAGGAAAGTTTATCAAACAAACTCTACATATGAGCTCTATCTATTTTACAATACGTGTAATATGTATTCACAAAATGTCCATTTTCTATATGTGTGAACTTCACATCTTTTTTTTTTTTAGTAAGTTTTAGTGCATGATGAGGTGGTGTTTACCTATAGGATCCACCATCTCTTGGACTGGGCACCATTGATGGTATTTATTGGGCCCCACGTTCTTAAGTAAATCTCAATATTGCTTCAAAAAGGTAGCTATGCATATACAGTTTACAGACAGAATGTTAACATATTAAGCAAGAGTGTGACAACTTATCAGTGCTAAATGTGCCATAAAAAAACCCAGCATGTAAAATTCTTAGCTTTGACAAGTGACAACATATCTGGCAAAATGCATTGTAAACCAAATGTAATTTTTAGCTGCAGTAAATTTTAGACAATCAAAATGATGTTAAAATGTGTGCGTTTCTTACAGTCTAGAGGCTGCTTATTCTGATGGAGGAAAACACTGACAGCATCCTTCATGATCACTGAAAGAACTGTTCTCCTTTCTCCTGCCCTACACTGATCTATCTGATCGGTGCAGTGCAGGGGAGAAAGTCACCAGGACTTACACGGATGTTGCGCATCCTGTGTAGCTGAAAAAACTTCTGCAAGACTAGCCCTTGGACCTCTTTATGAAAAGAAGAACGACACTCCTGATATGTGAGGTGGCATGGATAGGGTCCCAATCAAACAAAGTTGTTGATTAGCCATTGAACCTTTCAGGTCATGTGATCAGTCACATTCCTGGAAGGAATTTCAAGATGTGGTAATGTATACGATGGATGAGTGTACATATATATATATATATATATATAAGTGTTTGTGTGTGTGGAGCTGCATGAGTATATAAGAGAGCTGTTGGTGTATGTAAGAAAGCTGTGTACAAGTATGTAGCAAAACAGTGCGTGTATGTAACAGAGGTGTGAGTGCATACTTCAAAGCTGTAGAAAAGCTATATGTGTTAGAACTGTGTTTGTGTATGGAGGAGAGTTGTGTGTGTATTTCGGAAAATTGCGTGTGTGATAGTAGTAGAGTTGTGTGTATGCAGGAGAGATGTGTGTATGTAGGAAAGAGGGTGGAAACTTATCAATGCTATAGGACCTATGCAAGAACCTAACATGATCAAGTTTGACTCATGACAATACAGCTTTAAAAAATGCATTGGCAGCAATTGTACCGATCATCTACTTTCAATGAATTATCAGCAAATTGGTGAAAGTACACCTATTAAAAAAAAAATAACAGCCTCCTCCATATCCCCTCTAGCTGTCCTGTCCATCACCAAGATAGGTGCGTTTTCTGCCATTTTAGGTAGAAGTAATGTTCAACCAATTTGCTTCTAATTTAGACAAAGTAGTAGGAAAGTTTATCAAACAAACTCTACATATGAGCTCTATCTATTTTACAATACGTGTAATATGTATTCACAAAATGTCCATTTTCTATATGTGTGAACTTCACATCTTTTTTTTTTTTAGTAAGTTTTAGTGCATGATGAGGTGGTGTTTACCTATAGGATCCACCATCTCTTGGACTGGGCACCATTGATGGTATTTATTGGGCCCCACGTTCTTAAGTAAATCTCAATATTGCTTCAAAAAGGTAGCTATGCATATACAGTTTACAGACAGAATGTTAACATATTAAGCAAGAGTGTGACAACTTATCAGTGCTAAATGTGCCATAAAAAAACCCAGCATGTAAAATTCTTAGCTTTGACAAGTGACAACATATCTGGCAAAATGCATTGTAAACCAAATGTAATTTTTAGCTGCAGTAAATTTTAGACAATCAAAATGATGTTAAAATGTGTGCGTTTCTTACAGTCTAGAGGCTGCTTATTCTGATGGAGGAAAACACTGACAGCATCCTTCATGATCACTGAAAGAACTGTTCTCCTTTCTCCTGCCCTACACTGATCTATCTGATCGGTGCAGTGCAGGGGAGAAAGTCACCAGGACTTACACGGATGTTGCGCATCCTGTGTAGCTGAAAAAACTTCTGCAAGACTAGCCCTTGGACCTCTTTATGAAAAGAAGAACGACACTCCTGATATGTGAGGTGGCATGGATAGGGTCCCAATCAAACAAAGTTGTTGATTAGCCATTGAACCTTTCAGGTCATGTGATCAGTCACATTCCTGGAAGGAATTTCAAGATGTGGTAATGTATACGATGGATGAGTGTACATATATATATATATATATATATATATAAGTGTTTGTGTGTGTGGAGCTGCATGAGTATATAAGAGAGCTGTTGGTGTATGTAAGAAAGCTGTGTACAAGTATGTAGCAAAACAGTGCGTGTATGTAACAGAGGTGTGAGTGCATACTTCAAAGCTGTAGAAAAGCTATATGTGTTAGAACTGTGTTTGTGTATCGAGGAGAGTTGTGTGTGTATTTCGGAAAATTGCGTGTGTGATAGTAGTAGAGTTGTGTGTATGCAGGAGAGATGTGTGTATGTAGGAAAGAGGGTGGAAACTTATCAATGCTATAGGACCTATGCAAGAACCTAACATGATCAAATTTGACTCATGACAATACAGCTTTAAAAAATGCATTGGCAGCAATTGTACCGATCATCTACTTTCAATGAATTATCAGCAAATTGGTGAAAGTACACCTATTAAAAAAAAAATAACAGCCTCCTCCATATCCCCTCTAGCTGTCCTGTCCATCACCAAGATAGGTGCGTTTTCTGCCATTTTAGGTAGAAGTAATGTTCAACCAATTTGCTTCTAATTTAGACAAAGTAGTAGGAAAGTTTATCAAACAAACTCTACATATGAGCTCTATCTATTTTACAATACGTGTAATATGTATTCACAAAATGTCCATTTTCTATATGTGTGAACTTCACATCTTTTTTTTTTTTAGTAAGTTTTAGTGCATGATGAGGTGGTGTTTACCTATAGGATCCACCATCTCTTGGACTGGGCACCATTGATGGTATTTATTGGGCCCCACGTTCTTAAGTAAATCTCAATATTGCTTCAAAAAGGTAGCTATGCATATACAGTTTACAGACAGAATGTTAACATATTAAGCAAGAGTGTGACAACTTATCAGTGCTAAATGTGCCATAAAAAAACCCAGCATGTAAAATTCTTAGCTTTGACAAGTGACAACATATCTGGCAAAATGCATTGTAAACCAAATGTAATTTTTAGCTGCAGTAAATTTTAGACAATCAAAATGATGTTAAAATGTGTGCGTTTCTTACAGTCTAGAGGCTGCTTATTCTGATGGAGGAAAACACTGACAGCATCCTTCATGATCACTGAAAGAACTGTTCTCCTTTCTCCTGCCCTACACTGATCTATCTGATCGGTGCAGTGCAGGGGAGAAAGTCACCAGGACTTACACGGATGTTGCGCATCCTGTGTAGCTGAAAAAACTTCTGCAAGACTAGCCCTTGGACCTCTTTATGAAAAGAAGAACGACACTCCTGATATGTGAGGTGGCATGGATAGGGTCCCAATCAAACAAAGTTGTTGATTAGCCATTGAACCTTTCAGGTCATGTGATCAGTCACATTCCTGGAAGGAATTTCAAGATGTGGTAATGTATACGATGGATGAGTGTACATATATATATATATATATATATATATATAAGTGTTTGTGTGTGTGGAGCTGCATGAGTATATAAGAGAGCTGTTGGTGTATGTAAGAAAGCTGTGTACAAGTATGTAGCAAAACAGTGCGTGTATGTAACAGAGGTGTGAGTGCATACTTCAAAGCTGTAGAAAAGCTATATGTGTTAGAACTGTGTTTGTGTATCGAGGAGAGTTGTGTGTGTATTTCGGAAAATTGCGTGTGTGATAGTAGTAGAGTTGTGTGTATGCAGGAGAGATGTGTGTATGTAGGAAAGAGGGTGGAAACTTATCAATGCTATAGGACCTATGCAAGAACCTAACATGATCAAATTTGACTCATGACAATACAGCTTTAAAAAATGCATTGGCAGCAATTGTACCGATCATCTACTTTCAATGAATTATCAGCAAATTGGTGAAAGTACACCTATTAAAAAAAAAATAACAGCCTCCTCCATATCCCCTCTAGCTGTCCTGTCCATCACCAAGATAGGTGCGTTTTCTGCCATTTTAGGTAGAAGTAATGTTCAACCAATTTGCTTCTAATTTAGACAAAGTAGTAGGAAAGTTTATCAAACAAACTCTACATATGAGCTCTATCTATTTTACAATACGTGTAATATGTATTCACAAAATGTCCATTTTCTATATGTGTGAACTTCACATCTTTTTTTTTTTTAGTAAGTTTTAGTGCATGATGAGGTGGTGTTTACCTATAGGATCCACCATCTCTTGGACTGGGCACCATTGATGGTATTTATTGGGCCCCACGTTCTTAAGTAAATCTCAATATTGCTTCAAAAAGGTAGCTATGCATATACAGTTTACAGACAGAATGTTAACATATTAAGCAAGAGTGTGACAACTTATCAGTGCTAAATGTGCCATAAAAAAAACCAGCATGTAAAATTCTTAGCTTTGACAAGTGACAACATATCTGGCAAAATGCATTGTAAACCAAATGTAATTTTTAGCTGCAGTAAATTTTAGACAATCAAAATGATGTTAAAATGTGTGCGTTTCTTACAGTCTAGAGGCTGCTTATTCTGATGGAGGAAAACACTGACAGCATCCTTCATGATCACTGAAAGAACTGTTCTCCTTTCTCCTGCCCTACACTGATCTATCTGATCGGTGCAGTGCAGGGGAGAAAGTCACCAGGACTTACACGGATGTTGCGCATCCTGTGTAGCTGAAAAAACTTCTGCAAGACTAGCCCTTGGACCTCTTTATGAAAAGAAGAACGACACTCCTGATATGTGAGGTGGCATGGATAGGGTCCCAATCAAACAAAGTTGTTGATTAGCCATTGAACCTTTCAGGTCATGTGATCAGTCACATTCCTGGAAGGAATTTCAAGATGTGGTAATGTATACGATGGATGAGTGTACATATATATATATATAAGTGTTTGTGTGTGTGGAGCTGCATGAGTATATAAGAGAGCTGTTGGTGTATGTAAGAAAGCTGTGTACAAGTATGTAGCAAAACAGTGCGTGTATGTAACAGAGGTGTGAGTGCATACTTCAAAGCTGTAGAAAAGCTATATGTGTTAGAACTGTGTTTGTGTATGGAGGAGAGTTGTGTGTGTATTTCGGAAAATTGCGTGTGTGATAGTAGTAGAGTTGTGTGTATGCAGGAGAGATGTGTGTATGTAGGAAAGAGGGTGGAAACTTATCAATGCTATAGGACCTATGCAAGAACCTAACATGATCAAATTTGACTCATGACAATACAGCTTTAAAAAATGCATTGGCAGCAATTGTACCGATCATCTACTTTCAATGAATTATCAGCAAATTGGTGAAAGTACACCTATTAAAAAAAAAATAACAGCCTCCTCCATATCCCCTCTAGCTGTCCTGTCCATCACCAAGATAGGTGCGTTTTCTGCCATTTTAGGTAGAAGTAATGTTCAACCAATTTGCTTCTAATTTAGACAAAGTAGTAGGAAAGTTTATCAAACAAACTCTACATATGAGCTCTATCTATTTTACAATACGTGTAATATGTATTCACAAAATGTCCATTTTCTATATGTGTGAACTTCACATCTTTTTTTTTTTTAGTAAGTTTTAGTGCATGATGAGGTGGTGTTTACCTATAGGATCCACCATCTCTTGGACTGGGCACCATTGATGGTATTTATTGGGCCCCACGTTCTTAAGTAAATCTCAATATTGCTTCAAAAAGGTAGCTATGCATATACAGTTTACAGACAGAATGTTAACATATTAAGCAAGAGTGTGACAACTTATCAGTGCTAAATGTGCCATAAAAAAACCCAGCATGTAAAATTCTTAGCTTTGACAAGTGACAACATATCTGGCAAAATGCATTGTAAACCAAATGTAATTTTTAGCTGCAGTAAATTTTAGACAATCAAAATGATGTTAAAATGTGTGCGTTTCTTACAGTCTAGAGGCTGCTTATTCTGATGGAGGAAAACACTGACAGCATCCTTCATGATCACTGAAAGAACTGTTCTCCTTTCTCCTGCCCTACACTGATCTATCTGATCGGTGCAGTGCAGGGGAGAAAGTCACCAGGACTTACACGGATGTTGCGCATCCTGTGTAGCTGAAAAAACTTCTGCAAGACTAGCCCTTGGACCTCTTTATGAAAAGAAGAACGACACTCCTGATATGTGAGGTGGCATGGATAGGGTCCCAATCAAACAAAGTTGTTGATTAGCCATTGAACCTTTCAGGTCATGTGATCAGTCACATTCCTGGAAGGAATTTCAAGATGTGGTAATGTATACGATGGATGAGTGTACATATATATATATATAAGTGTTTGTGTGTGTGGAGCTGCATGAGTATATAAGAGAGCTGTTGGTGTATGTAAGAAAGCTGTGTACAAGTATGTAGCAAAACAGTGCGTGTATGTAACAGAGGTGTGAGTGCATACTTCAAAGCTGTAGAAAAGCTATATGTGTTAGAACTGTGTTTGTGTATGGAGGAGAGTTGTGTGTGTATTTCGGAAAATTGCGTGTGTGATAGTAGTAGAGTTGTGTGTATGCAGGAGAGATGTGTGTATGTAGGAAAGAGGGTGGAAACTTATCAATGCTATAGGACCTATGCAAGAACCTAACATGATCAAATTTGACTCATGACAATACAGCTTTAAAAAATGCATTGGCAGCAATTGTACCGATCATCTACTTTCAATGAATTATCAGCAAATTGGTGAAAGTACACCTATTAAAAAAAAAATAACAGCCTCCTCCATATCCCCTCTAGCTGTCCTGTCCATCACCAAGATAGGTGCGTTTTCTGCCATTTTAGGTAGAAGTAATGTTCAACCAATTTGCTTCTAATTTAGACAAAGTAGTAGGAAAGTTTATCAAACAAACTCTACATATGAGCTCTATCTATTTTACAATACGTGTAATATGTATTCACAAAATGTCCATTTTCTATATGTGTGAACTTCACATCTTTTTTTTTTTTAGTAAGTTTTAGTGCATGATGAGGTGGTGTTTACCTATAGGATCCACCATCTCTTGGACTGGGCACCATTGATGGTATTTATTGGGCCCCACGTTCTTAAGTAAATCTCAATATTGCTTCAAAAAGGTAGCTATGCATATACAGTTTACAGACAGAATGTTAACATATTAAGCAAGAGTGTGACAACTTATCAGTGCTAAATGTGCCATAAAAAAACCCAGCATGTAAAATTCTTAGCTTTGACAAGTGACAACATATCTGGCAAAATGCATTGTAAACCAAATGTAATTTTTAGCTGCAGTAAATTTTAGACAATCAAAATGATGTTAAAATGTGTGCGTTTCTTACAGTCTAGAGGCTGCTTATTCTGATGGAGGAAAACACTGACAGCATCCTTCATGATCACTGAAAGAACTGTTCTCCTTTCTCCTGCCCTACACTGATCTATCTGATCGGTGCAGTGCAGGGGAGAAAGTCACCAGGACTTACACGGATGTTGCGCATCCTGTGTAGCTGAAAAAACTTCTGCAAGACTAGCCCTTGGACCTCTTTATGAAAAGAAGAACGACACTCCTGATATGTGAGGTGGCATGGATAGGGTCCCAATCAAACAAAGTTGTTGATTAGCCATTGAACCTTTCAGGTCATGTGATCAGTCACATTCCTGGAAGGAATTTCAAGATGTGGTAATGTATACGATGGATGAGTGTACATATATATATATATAAGTGTTTGTGTGTGTGGAGCTGCATGAGTATATAAGAGAGCTGTTGGTGTATGTAAGAAAGCTGTGTACAAGTATGTAGCAAAACAGTGCGTGTATGTAACAGAGGTGTGAGTGCATACTTCAAAGCTGTAGAAAAGCTATATGTGTTAGAACTGTGTTTGTGTATCGAGGAGAGTTGTGTGTGTATTTCGGAAAATTGCGTGTGTGATAGTAGTAGAGTTGTGTGTATGCAGGAGAGATGTGTGTATGTAGGAAAGAGGGTGGAAACTTATCAATGCTATAGGACCTATGCAAGAACCTAACATGATCAAATTTGACTCATGACAATACAGCTTTAAAAAATGCATTGGCAGCAATTGTACCGATCATCTACTTTCAATGAATTATCAGCAAATTGGTGAAAGTACACCTATTAAAAAAAAAATAACAGCCTCCTCCATATCCCCTCTAGCTGTCCTGTCCATCACCAAGATAGGTGCGTTTTCTGCCATTTTAGGTAGAAGTAATGTTCAACCAATTTGCTTCTAATTTAGACAAAGTAGTAGGAAAGTTTATCAAACAAACTCTACATATGAGCTCTATCTATTTTACAATACGTGTAATATGTATTCACAAAATGTCCATTTTCTATATGTGTGAACTTCACATCTTTTTTTTTTTTAGTAAGTTTTAGTGCATGATGAGGTGGTGTTTACCTATAGGATCCACCATCTCTTGGACTGGGCACCATTGATGGTATTTATTGGGCCCCACGTTCTTAAGTAAATCTCAATATTGCTTCAAAAAGGTAGCTATGCATATACAGTTTACAGACAGAATGTTAACATATTAAGCAAGAGTGTGACAACTTATCAGTGCTAAATGTGCCATAAAAAAAACCAGCATGTAAAATTCTTAGCTTTGACAAGTGACAACATATCTGGCAAAATGCATTGTAAACCAAATGTAATTTTTAGCTGCAGTAAATTTTAGACAATCAAAATGATGTTAAAATGTGTGCGTTTCTTACAGTCTAGAGGCTGCTTATTCTGATGGAGGAAAACACTGACAGCATCCTTCATGATCACTGAAAGAACTGTTCTCCTTTCTCCTGCCCTACACTGATCTATCTGATCGGTGCAGTGCAGGGGAGAAAGTCACCAGGACTTACACGGATGTTGCGCATCCTGTGTAGCTGAAAAAACTTCTGCAAGACTAGCCCTTGGACCTCTTTATGAAAAGAAGAACGACACTCCTGATATGTGAGGTGGCATGGATAGGGTCCCAATCAAACAAAGTTGTTGATTAGCCATTGAACCTTTCAGGTCATGTGATCAGTCACATTCCTGGAAGGAATTTCAAGATGTGGTAATGTATACGATGGATGAGTGTACATATATATATATATAAGTGTTTGTGTGTGTGGAGCTGCATGAGTATATAAGAGAGCTGTTGGTGTATGTAAGAAAGCTGTGTACAAGTATGTAGCAAAACAGTGCGTGTATGTAACAGAGGTGTGAGTGCATACTTCAAAGCTGTAGAAAAGCTATATGTGTTAGAACTGTGTTTGTGTATGGAGGAGAGTTGTGTGTGTATTTCGGAAAATTGCGTGTGTGATAGTAGTAGAGTTGTGTGTATGCAGGAGAGATGTGTGTATGTAGGAAAGAGGGTGGAAACTTATCAATGCTATAGGACCTATGCAAGAACCTAACATGATCAAATTTGACTCATGACAATACAGCTTTAACAAATGCATTGGCAGCAATTGTACCGATCATCTACTTTCAATGAATTATCAGCAAATTGGTGAAAGTACACCTATTAAAAAAAAAATAACAGCCTCCTCCATATCCCCTCTAGCTGTCCTGTCCATCACCAAGATAGGTGCGTTTTCTGCCATTTTAGGTAGAAGTAATGTTCAACCAATTTGCTTCTAATTTAGACAAAGTAGTAGGAAAGTTTATCAAACAAACTCTACATATGAGCTCTATCTATTTTACAATACGTGTAATATGTATTCACAAAATGTCCATTTTCTATATGTGTGAACTTCACATCTTTTTTTTTTTTAGTAAGTTTTAGTGCATGATGAGGTGGTGTTTACCTATAGGATCCACCATCTCTTGGACTGGGCACCATTGATGGTATTTATTGGGCCCCACGTTCTTAAGTAAATCTCAATATTGCTTCAAAAAGGTAGCTATGCATATACAGTTTACAGACAGAATGTTAACATATTAAGCAAGAGTGTGACAACTTATCAGTGCTAAATGTGCCATAAAAAAACCCAGCATGTAAAATTCTTAGCTTTGACAAGTGACAACATATCTGGCAAAATGCATTGTAAACCAAATGTAATTTTTAGCTGCAGTAAATTTTAGACAATCAAAATGATGTTAAAATGTGTGCGTTTCTTACAGTCTAGAGGCTGCTTATTCTGATGGAGGAAAACACTGACAGCATCCTTCATGATCACTGAAAGAACTGTTCTCCTTTCTCCTGCCCTACACTGATCTATCTGATCGGTGCAGTGCAGGGGAGAAAGTCACCAGGACTTACACGGATGTTGCGCATCCTGTGTAGCTGAAAAAACTTCTGCAAGACTAGCCCTTGGACCTCTTTATGAAAAGAAGAACGACACTCCTGATATGTGAGGTGGCATGGATAGGGTCCCAATCAAACAAAGTTGTTGATTAGCCATTGAACCTTTCAGGTCATGTGATCAGTCACATTCCTGGAAGGAATTTCAAGATGTGGTAATGTATACGATGGATGAGTGTACATATATATATATATAAGTGTTTGTGTGTGTGGAGCTGCATGAGTATATAAGAGAGCTGTTGGTGTATGTAAGAAAGCTGTGTACAAGTATGTAGCAAAACAGTGCGTGTATGTAACAGAGGTGTGAGTGCATACTTCAAAGCTGTAGAAAAGCTATATGTGTTAGAACTGTGTTTGTGTATGGAGGAGAGTTGTGTGTGTATTTCGGAAAATTGCGTGTGTGATAGTAGTAGAGTTGTGTGTATGCAGGAGAGATGTGTGTATGTAGGAAAGAGGGTGGAAACTTATCAATGCTATAGGACCTATGCAAGAACCTAACATGATCAAATTTGACTCATGACAATACAGCTTTAAAAAATGCATTGGCAGCAATTGTACCGATCATCTACTTTCAATGAATTATCAGCAAATTGGTGAAAGTACACCTATTAAAAAAAAAATAACAGCCTCCTCCATATCCCCTCTAGCTGTCCTGTCCATCACCAAGATAGGTGCGTTTTCTGCCATTTTAGGTAGAAGTAATGTTCAACCAATTTGCTTCTAATTTAGACAAAGTAGTAGGAAAGTTTATCAAACAAACTCTACATATGAGCTCTATCTATTTTACAATACGTGTAATATGTATTCACAAAATGTCCATTTTCTATATGTGTGAACTTCACATCTTTTTTTTTTTTAGTAAGTTTTAGTGCATGATGAGGTGGTGTTTACCTATAGGATCCACCATCTCTTGGACTGGGCACCATTGATGGTATTTATTGGGCCCCACGTTCTTAAGTAAATCTCAATATTGCTTCAAAAAGGTAGCTATGCATATACAGTTTACAGACAGAATGTTAACATATTAAGCAAGAGTGTGACAACTTATCAGTGCTAAATGTGCCATAAAAAAACCCAGCATGTAAAATTCTTAGCTTTGACAAGTGACAACATATCTGGCAAAATGCATTGTAAACCAAATGTAATTTTTAGCTGCAGTAAATTTTAGACAATCAAAATGATGTTAAAATGTGTGCGTTTCTTACAGTCTAGAGGCTGCTTATTCTGATGGAGGAAAACACTGACAGCATCCTTCATGATCACTGAAAGAACTGTTCTCCTTTCTCCTGCCCTACACTGATCTATCTGATCGGTGCAGTGCAGGGGAGAAAGTCACCAGGACTTACACGGATGTTGCGCATCCTGTGTAGCTGAAAAAACTTCTGCAAGACTAGCCCTTGGACCTCTTTATGAAAAGAAGAACGACACTCCTGATATGTGAGGTGGCATGGATAGGGTCCCAATCAAACAAAGTTGTTGATTAGCCATTGAACCTTTCAGGTCATGTGATCAGTCACATTCCTGGAAGGAATTTCAAGATGTGGTAATGTATACGATGGATGAGTGTACATATATATATATATAAGTGTTTGTGTGTGTGGAGCTGCATGAGTATATAAGAGAGCTGTTGGTGTATGTAAGAAAGCTGTGTACAAGTATGTAGCAAAACAGTGCGTGTATGTAACAGAGGTGTGAGTGCATACTTCAAAGCTGTAGAAAAGCTATATGTGTTAGAACTGTGTTTGTGTATGGAGGAGAGTTGTGTGTGTATTTCGGAAAATTGCGTGTGTGATAGTAGTAGAGTTGTGTGTATGCAGGAGAGATGTGTGTATGTAGGAAAGAGGGTGGAAACTTATCAATGCTATAGGACCTATGCAAGAACCTAACATGATCAAATTTGACTCATGACAATACAGCTTTAAAAAATGCATTGGCAGCAATTGTACCGATCATCTACTTTCAATGAATTATCAGCAAATTGGTGAAAGTACACCTATTAAAAAAAAAATAACAGCCTCCTCCATATCCCCTCTAGCTGTCCTGTCCATCACCAAGATAGGTGCGTTTTCTGCCATTTTAGGTAGAAGTAATGTTCAACCAATTTGCTTCTAATTTAGACAAAGTAGTAGGAAAGTTTATCAAACAAACTCTACATATGAGCTCTATCTATTTTACAATACGTGTAATATGTATTCACAAAATGTCCATTTTCTATATGTGTGAACTTCACATCTTTTTTTTTTTTAGTAAGTTTTAGTGCATGATGAGGTGGTGTTTACCTATAGGATCCACCATCTCTTGGACTGGGCACCATTGATGGTATTTATTGGGCCCCACGTTCTTAAGTAAATCTCAATATTGCTTCAAAAAGGTAGCTATGCATATACAGTTTACAGACAGAATGTTAACATATTAAGCAAGAGTGTGACAACTTATCAGTGCTAAATGTGCCATAAAAAAACCCAGCATGTAAAATTCTTAGCTTTGACAAGTGACAACATATCTGGCAAAATGCATTGTAAACCAAATGTAATTTTTAGCTGCAGTAAATTTTAGACAATCAAAATGATGTTAAAATGTGTGCGTTTCTTACAGTCTAGAGGCTGCTTATTCTGATGGAGGAAAACACTGACAGCATCCTTCATGATCACTGAAAGAACTGTTCTCCTTTCTCCTGCCCTACACTGATCTATCTGATCGGTGCAGTGCAGGGGAGAAAGTCACCAGGACTTACACGGATGTTGCGCATCCTGTGTAGCTGAAAAAACTTCTGCAAGACTAGCCCTTGGACCTCTTTATGAAAAGAAGAACGACACTCCTGATATGTGAGGTGGCATGGATAGGGTCCCAATCAAACAAAGTTGTTGATTAGCCATTGAACCTTTCAGGTCATGTGATCAGTCACATTCCTGGAAGGAATTTCAAGATGTGGTAATGTATACGATGGATGAGTGTACATATATATATATATAAGTGTTTGTGTGTGTGGAGCTGCATGAGTATATAAGAGAGCTGTTGGTGTATGTAAGAAAGCTGTGTACAAGTATGTAGCAAAACAGTGCGTGTATGTAACAGAGGTGTGAGTGCATACTTCAAAGCTGTAGAAAAGCTATATGTGTTAGAACTGTGTTTGTGTATCGAGGAGAGTTGTGTGTGTATTTCGGAAAATTGCGTGTGTGATAGTAGTAGAGTTGTGTGTATGCAGGAGAGATGTGTGTATGTAGGAAAGAGGGTGGAAACTTATCAATGCTATAGGACCTATGCAAGAACCTAACATGATCAAATTTGACTCATGACAATACAGCTTTAAAAAATGCATTGGCAGCAATTGTACCGATCATCTACTTTCAATGAATTATCAGCAAATTGGTGAAAGTACACCTATTAAAAAAAAAATAACAGCCTCCTCCATATCCCCTCTAGCTGTCCTGTCCATCACCAAGATAGGTGCGTTTTCTGCCATTTTAGGTAGAAGTAATGTTCAACCAATTTGCTTCTAATTTAGACAAAGTAGTAGGAAAGTTTATCAAACAAACTCTACATATGAGCTCTATCTATTTTACAATACGTGTAATATGTATTCACAAAATGTCCATTTTCTATATGTGTGAACTTCACATCTTTTTTTTTTTTAGTAAGTTTTAGTGCATGATGAGGTGGTGTTTACCTATAGGATCCACCATCTCTTGGACTGGGCACCATTGATGGTATTTATTGGGCCCCACGTTCTTAAGTAAATCTCAATATTGCTTCAAAAAGGTAGCTATGCATATACAGTTTACAGACAGAATGTTAACATATTAAGCAAGAGTGTGACAACTTATCAGTGCTAAATGTGCCATAAAAAAACCCAGCATGTAAAATTCTTAGCTTTGACAAGTGACAACATATCTGGCAAAATGCATTGTAAACCAAATGTAATTTTTAGCTGCAGTAAATTTTAGACAATCAAAATGATGTTAAAATGTGTGCGTTTCTTACAGTCTAGAGGCTGCTTATTCTGATGGAGGAAAACACTGACAGCATCCTTCATGATCACTGAAAGAACTGTTCTCCTTTCTCCTGCCCTACACTGATCTATCTGATCGGTGCAGTGCAGGGGAGAAAGTCACCAGGACTTACACGGATGTTGCGCATCCTGTGTAGCTGAAAAAACTTCTGCAAGACTAGCCCTTGGACCTCTTTATGAAAAGAAGAACGACACTCCTGATATGTGAGGTGGCATGGATAGGGTCCCAATCAAACAAAGTTGTTGATTAGCCATTGAACCTTTCAGGTCATGTGATCAGTCACATTCCTGGAAGGAATTTCAAGATGTGGTAATGTATACGATGGATGAGTGTACATATATATATATATATATATATATATAAGTGTTTGTGTGTGTGGAGCTGCATGAGTATATAAGAGAGCTGTTGGTGTATGTAAGAAAGCTGTGTACAAGTATGTAGCAAAACAGTGCGTGTATGTAACAGAGGTGTGAGTGCATACTTCAAAGCTGTAGAAAAGCTATATGTGTTAGAACTGTGTTTGTGTATCGAGGAGAGTTGTGTGTGTATTTCGGAAAATTGCGTGTGTGATAGTAGTAGAGTTGTGTGTATGCAGGAGAGATGTGTGTATGTAGGAAAGAGGGTGGAAACTTATCAATGCTATAGGACCTATGCAAGAACCTAACATGATCAAATTTGACTCATGACAATACAGCTTTAAAAAATGCATTGGCAGCAATTGTACCGATCATCTACTTTCAATGAATTATCAGCAAATTGGTGAAAGTACACCTATTAAAAAAAAAATAACAGCCTCCTCCATATCCCCTCTAGCTGTCCTGTCCATCACCAAGATAGGTGCGTTTTCTGCCATTTTAGGTAGAAGTAATGTTCAACCAATTTGCTTCTAATTTAGACAAAGTAGTAGGAAAGTTTATCAAACAAACTCTACATATGAGCTCTATCTATTTTACAATACGTGTAATATGTATTCACAAAATGTCCATTTTCTATATGTGTGAACTTCACATCTTTTTTTTTTTTAGTAAGTTTTAGTGCATGATGAGGTGGTGTTTACCTATAGGATCCACCATCTCTTGGACTGGGCACCATTGATGGTATTTATTGGGCCCCACGTTCTTAAGTAAATCTCAATATTGCTTCAAAAAGGTAGCTATGCATATACAGTTTACAGACAGAATGTTAACATATTAAGCAAGAGTGTGACAACTTATCAGTGCTAAATGTGCCATAAAAAAAACCAGCATGTAAAATTCTTAGCTTTGACAAGTGACAACATATCTGGCAAAATGCATTGTAAACCAAATGTAATTTTTAGCTGCAGTAAATTTTAGACAATCAAAATGATGTTAAAATGTGTGCGTTTCTTACAGTCTAGAGGCTGCTTATTCTGATGGAGGAAAACACTGACAGCATCCTTCATGATCACTGAAAGAACTGTTCTCCTTTCTCCTGCCCTACACTGATCTATCTGATCGGTGCAGTGCAGGGGAGAAAGTCACCAGGACTTACACGGATGTTGCGCATCCTGTGTAGCTGAAAAAACTTCTGCAAGACTAGCCCTTGGACCTCTTTATGAAAAGAAGAACGACACTCCTGATATGTGAGGTGGCATGGATAGGGTCCCAATCAAACAAAGTTGTTGATTAGCCATTGAACCTTTCAGGTCATGTGATCAGTCACATTCCTGGAAGGAATTTCAAGATGTGGTAATGTATACGATGGATGAGTGTACATATATATATATATAAGTGTTTGTGTGTGTGGAGCTGCATGAGTATATAAGAGAGCTGTTGGTGTATGTAAGAAAGCTGTGTACAAGTATGTAGCAAAACAGTGCGTGTATGTAACAGAGGTGTGAGTGCATACTTCAAAGCTGTAGAAAAGCTATATGTGTTAGAACTGTGTTTGTGTATGGAGGAGAGTTGTGTGTGTATTTCGGAAAATTGCGTGTGTGATAGTAGTAGAGTTGTGTGTATGCAGGAGAGATGTGTGTATGTAGGAAAGAGGGTGGAAACTTATCAATGCTATAGGACCTATGCAAGAACCTAACATGATCAAATTTGACTCATGACAATACAGCTTTAACAAATGCATTGGCAGCAATTGTACCGATCATCTACTTTCAATGAATTATCAGCAAATTGGTGAAAGTACACCTATTAAAAAAAAAATAACAGCCTCCTCCATATCCCCTCTAGCTGTCCTGTCCATCACCAAGATAGGTGCGTTTTCTGCCATTTTAGGTAGAAGTAATGTTCAACCAATTTGCTTCTAATTTAGACAAAGTAGTAGGAAAGTTTATCAAACAAACTCTACATATGAGCTCTATCTATTTTACAATACGTGTAATATGTATTCACAAAATGTCCATTTTCTATATGTGTGAACTTCACATCTTTTTTTTTTTTAGTAAGTTTTAGTGCATGATGAGGTGGTGTTTACCTATAGGATCCACCATCTCTTGGACTGGGCACCATTGATGGTATTTATTGGGCCCCACGTTCTTAAGTAAATCTCAATATTGCTTCAAAAAGGTAGCTATGCATATACAGTTTACAGACAGAATGTTAACATATTAAGCAAGAGTGTGACAACTTATCAGTGCTAAATGTGCCATAAAAAAACCCAGCATGTAAAATTCTTAGCTTTGACAAGTGACAACATATCTGGCAAAATGCATTGTAAACCAAATGTAATTTTTAGCTGCAGTAAATTTTAGACAATCAAAATGATGTTAAAATGTGTGCGTTTCTTACAGTCTAGAGGCTGCTTATTCTGATGGAGGAAAACACTGACAGCATCCTTCATGATCACTGAAAGAACTGTTCTCCTTTCTCCTGCCCTACACTGATCTATCTGATCGGTGCAGTGCAGGGGAGAAAGTCACCAGGACTTACACGGATGTTGCGCATCCTGTGTAGCTGAAAAAACTTCTGCAAGACTAGCCCTTGGACCTCTTTATGAAAAGAAGAACGACACTCCTGATATGTGAGGTGGCATGGATAGGGTCCCAATCAAACAAAGTTGTTGATTAGCCATTGAACCTTTCAGGTCATGTGATCAGTCACATTCCTGGAAGGAATTTCAAGATGTGGTAATGTATACGATGGATGAGTGTACATATATATATATATAAGTGTTTGTGTGTGTGGAGCTGCATGAGTATATAAGAGAGCTGTTGGTGTATGTAAGAAAGCTGTGTACAAGTATGTAGCAAAACAGTGCGTGTATGTAACAGAGGTGTGAGTGCATACTTCAAAGCTGTAGAAAAGCTATATGTGTTAGAACTGTGTTTGTGTATGGAGGAGAGTTGTGTGTGTATTTCGGAAAATTGCGTGTGTGATAGTAGTAGAGTTGTGTGTATGCAGGAGAGATGTGTGTATGTAGGAAAGAGGGTGGAAACTTATCAATGCTATAGGACCTATGCAAGAACCTAACATGATCAAATTTGACTCATGACAATACAGCTTTAACAAATGCATTGGCAGCAATTGTACCGATCATCTACTTTCAATGAATTATCAGCAAATTGGTGAAAGTACACCTATTAAAAAAAAAATAACAGCCTCCTCCATATCCCCTCTAGCTGTCCTGTCCATCACCAAGATAGGTGCGTTTTCTGCCATTTTAGGTAGAAGTAATGTTCAACCAATTTGCTTCTAATTTAGACAAAGTAGTAGGAAAGTTTATCAAACAAACTCTACATATGAGCTCTATCTATTTTACAATACGTGTAATATGTATTCACAAAATGTCCATTTTCTATATGTGTGAACTTCACATCTTTTTTTTTTTTAGTAAGTTTTAGTGCATGATGAGGTGGTGTTTACCTATAGGATCCACCATCTCTTGGACTGGGCACCATTGATGGTATTTATTGGGCCCCACGTTCTTAAGTAAATCTCAATATTGCTTCAAAAAGGTAGCTATGCATATACAGTTTACAGACAGAATGTTAACATATTAAGCAAGAGTGTGACAACTTATCAGTGCTAAATGTGCCATAAAAAAACCCAGCATGTAAAATTCTTAGCTTTGACAAGTGACAACATATCTGGCAAAATGCATTGTAAACCAAATGTAATTTTTAGCTGCAGTAAATTTTAGACAATCAAAATGATGTTAAAATGTGTGCGTTTCTTACAGTCTAGAGGCTGCTTATTCTGATGGAGGAAAACACTGACAGCATCCTTCATGATCACTGAAAGAACTGTTCTCCTTTCTCCTGCCCTACACTGATCTATCTGATCGGTGCAGTGCAGGGGAGAAAGTCACCAGGACTTACACGGATGTTGCGCATCCTGTGTAGCTGAAAAAACTTCTGCAAGACTAGCCCTTGGACCTCTTTATGAAAAGAAGAACGACACTCCTGATATGTGAGGTGGCATGGATAGGGTCCCAATCAAACAAAGTTGTTGATTAGCCATTGAACCTTTCAGGTCATGTGATCAGTCACATTCCTGGAAGGAATTTCAAGATGTGGTAATGTATACGATGGATGAGTGTACATATATATATATATAAGTGTTTGTGTGTGTGGAGCTGCATGAGTATATAAGAGAGCTGTTGGTGTATGTAAGAAAGCTGTGTACAAGTATGTAGCAAAACAGTGCGTGTATGTAACAGAGGTGTGAGTGCATACTTCAAAGCTGTAGAAAAGCTATATGTGTTAGAACTGTGTTTGTGTATGGAGGAGAGTTGTGTGTGTATTTCGGAAAATTGCGTGTGTGATAGTAGTAGAGTTGTGTGTATGCAGGAGAGATGTGTGTATGTAGGAAAGAGGGTGGAAACTTATCAATGCTATAGGACCTATGCAAGAACCTAACATGATCAAATTTGACTCATGACAATACAGCTTTAACAAATGCATTGGCAGCAATTGTACCGATCATCTACTTTCAATGAATTATCAGCAAATTGGTGAAAGTACACCTATTAAAAAAAAAATAACAGCCTCCTCCATATCCCCTCTAGCTGTCCTGTCCATCACCAAGATAGGTGCGTTTTCTGCCATTTTAGGTAGAAGTAATGTTCAACCAATTTGCTTCTAATTTAGACAAAGTAGTAGGAAAGTTTATCAAACAAACTCTACATATGAGCTCTATCTATTTTACAATACGTGTAATATGTATTCACAAAATGTCCATTTTCTATATGTGTGAACTTCACATCTTTTTTTTTTTTAGTAAGTTTTAGTGCATGATGAGGTGGTGTTTACCTATAGGATCCACCATCTCTTGGACTGGGCACCATTGATGGTATTTATTGGGCCCCACGTTCTTAAGTAAATCTCAATATTGCTTCAAAAAGGTAGCTATGCATATACAGTTTACAGACAGAATGTTAACATATTAAGCAAGAGTGTGACAACTTATCAGTGCTAAATGTGCCATAAAAAAACCCAGCATGTAAAATTCTTAGCTTTGACAAGTGACAACATATCTGGCAAAATGCATTGTAAACCAAATGTAATTTTTAGCTGCAGTAAATTTTAGACAATCAAAATGATGTTAAAATGTGTGCGTTTCTTACAGTCTAGAGGCTGCTTATTCTGATGGAGGAAAACACTGACAGCATCCTTCATGATCACTGAAAGAACTGTTCTCCTTTCTCCTGCCCTACACTGATCTATCTGATCGGTGCAGTGCAGGGGAGAAAGTCACCAGGACTTACACGGATGTTGCGCATCCTGTGTAGCTGAAAAAACTTCTGCAAGACTAGCCCTTGGACCTCTTTATGAAAAGAAGAACGACACTCCTGATATGTGAGGTGGCATGGATAGGGTCCCAATCAAACAAAGTTGTTGATTAGCCATTGAACCTTTCAGGTCATGTGATCAGTCACATTCCTGGAAGGAATTTCAAGATGTGGTAATGTATACGATGGATGAGTGTACATATATATATATATAAGTGTTTGTGTGTGTGGAGCTGCATGAGTATATAAGAGAGCTGTTGGTGTATGTAAGAAAGCTGTGTACAAGTATGTAGCAAAACAGTGCGTGTATGTAACAGAGGTGTGAGTGCATACTTCAAAGCTGTAGAAAAGCTATATGTGTTAGAACTGTGTTTGTGTATGGAGGAGAGTTGTGTGTGTATTTCGGAAAATTGCGTGTGTGATAGTAGTAGAGTTGTGTGTATGCAGGAGAGATGTGTGTATGTAGGAAAGAGGGTGGAAACTTATCAATGCTATAGGACCTATGCAAGAACCTAACATGATCAAATTTGACTCATGACAATACAGCTTTAAAAAATGCATTGGCAGCAATTGTACCGATCATCTACTTTCAATGAATTATCAGCAAATTGGTGAAAGTACACCTATTAAAAAAAAAATAACAGCCTCCTCCATATCCCCTCTAGCTGTCCTGTCCATCACCAAGATAGGTGCGTTTTCTGCCATTTTAGGTAGAAGTAATGTTCAACCAATTTGCTTCTAATTTAGACAAAGTAGTAGGAAAGTTTATCAAACAAACTCTACATATGAGCTCTATCTATTTTACAATACGTGTAATATGTATTCACAAAATGTCCATTTTCTATATGTGTGAACTTCACATCTTTTTTTTTTTTAGTAAGTTTTAGTGCATGATGAGGTGGTGTTTACCTATAGGATCCACCATCTCTTGGACTGGGCACCATTGATGGTATTTATTGGGCCCCACGTTCTTAAGTAAATCTCAATATTGCTTCAAAAAGGTAGCTATGCATATACAGTTTACAGACAGAATGTTAACATATTAAGCAAGAGTGTGACAACTTATCAGTGCTAAATGTGCCATAAAAAAACCCAGCATGTAAAATTCTTAGCTTTGACAAGTGACAACATATCTGGCAAAATGCATTGTAAACCAAATGTAATTTTTAGCTGCAGTAAATTTTAGACAATCAAAATGATGTTAAAATGTGTGCGTTTCTTACAGTCTAGAGGCTGCTTATTCTGATGGAGGAAAACACTGACAGCATCCTTCATGATCACTGAAAGAACTGTTCTCCTTTCTCCTGCCCTACACTGATCTATCTGATCGGTGCAGTGCAGGGGAGAAAGTCACCAGGACTTACACGGATGTTGCGCATCCTGTGTAGCTGAAAAAACTTCTGCAAGACTAGCCCTTGGACCTCTTTATGAAAAGAAGAACGACACTCCTGATATGTGAGGTGGCATGGATAGGGTCCCAATCAAACAAAGTTGTTGATTAGCCATTGAACCTTTCAGGTCATGTGATCAGTCACATTCCTGGAAGGAATTTCAAGATGTGGTAATGTATACGATGGATGAGTGTACATATATATATATATATAAGTGTTTGTGTGTGTGGAGCTGCATGAGTATATAAGAGAGCTGTTGGTGTATGTAAGAAAGCTGTGTACAAGTATGTAGCAAAACAGTGCGTGTATGTAACAGAGGTGTGAGTGCATACTTCAAAGCTGTAGAAAAGCTATATGTGTTAGAACTGTGTTTGTGTATGGAGGAGAGTTGTGTGTGTATTTCGGAAAATTGCGTGTGTGATAGTAGTAGAGTTGTGTGTATGCAGGAGAGATGTGTGTATGTAGGAAAGAGGGTGGAAACTTATCAATGCTATAGGACCTATGCAAGAACCTAACATGATCAAATTTGACTCATGACAATACAGCTTTAAAAAATGCATTGGCAGCAATTGTACCGATCATCTACTTTCAATGAATTATCAGCAAATTGGTGAAAGTACACCTATTAAAAAAAAAATAACAGCCTCCTCCATATCCCCTCTAGCTGTCCTGTCCATCACCAAGATAGGTGCGTTTTCTGCCATTTTAGGTAGAAGTAATGTTCAACCAATTTGCTTCTAATTTAGACAAAGTAGTAGGAAAGTTTATCAAACAAACTCTACATATGAGCTCTATCTATTTTACAATACGTGTAATATGTATTCACAAAATGTCCATTTTCTATATGTGTGAACTTCACATCTTTTTTTTTTTTAGTAAGTTTTAGTGCATGATGAGGTGGTGTTTACCTATAGGATCCACCATCTCTTGGACTGGGCACCATTGATGGTATTTATTGGGCCCCACGTTCTTAAGTAAATCTCAATATTGCTTCAAAAAGGTAGCTATGCATATACAGTTTACAGACAGAATGTTAACATATTAAGCAAGAGTGTGACAACTTATCAGTGCTAAATGTGCCATAAAAAAACCCAGCATGTAAAATTCTTAGCTTTGACAAGTGACAACATATCTGGCAAAATGCATTGTAAACCAAATGTAATTTTTAGCTGCAGTAAATTTTAGACAATCAAAATGATGTTAAAATGTGTGCGTTTCTTACAGTCTAGAGGCTGCTTATTCTGATGGAGGAAAACACTGACAGCATCCTTCATGATCACTGAAAGAACTGTTCTCCTTTCTCCTGCCCTACACTGATCTATCTGATCGGTGCAGTGCAGGGGAGAAAGTCACCAGGACTTACACGGATGTTGCGCATCCTGTGTAGCTGAAAAAACTTCTGCAAGACTAGCCCTTGGACCTCTTTATGAAAAGAAGAACGACACTCCTGATATGTGAGGTGGCATGGATAGGGTCCCAATCAAACAAAGTTGTTGATTAGCCATTGAACCTTTCAGGTCATGTGATCAGTCACATTCCTGGAAGGAATTTCAAGATGTGGTAATGTATACGATGGATGAGTGTACATATATATATATATAAGTGTTTGTGTGTGTGGAGCTGCATGAGTATATAAGAGAGCTGTTGGTGTATGTAAGAAAGCTGTGTACAAGTATGTAGCAAAACAGTGCGTGTATGTAACAGAGGTGTGAGTGCATACTTCAAAGCTGTAGAAAAGCTATATGTGTTAGAACTGTGTTTGTGTATGGAGGAGAGTTGTGTGTGTATTTCGGAAAATTGCGTGTGTGATAGTAGTAGAGTTGTGTGTATGCAGGAGAGATGTGTGTATGTAGGAAAGAGGGTGGAAACTTATCAATGCTATAGGACCTATGCAAGAACCTAACATGATCAAATTTGACTCATGACAATACAGCTTTAAAAAATGCATTGGCAGCAATTGTACCGATCATCTACTTTCAATGAATTATCAGCAAATTGGTGAAAGTACACCTATTAAAAAAAAAATAACAGCCTCCTCCATATCCCCTCTAGCTGTCCTGTCCATCACCAAGATAGGTGCGTTTTCTGCCATTTTAGGTAGAAGTAATGTTCAACCAATTTGCTTCTAATTTAGACAAAGTAGTAGGAAAGTTTATCAAACAAACTCTACATATGAGCTCTATCTATTTTACAATACGTGTAATATGTATTCACAAAATGTCCATTTTCTATATGTGTGAACTTCACATCTTTTTTTTTTTTAGTAAGTTTTAGTGCATGATGAGGTGGTGTTTACCTATAGGATCCACCATCTCTTGGACTGGGCACCATTGATGGTATTTATTGGGCCCCACGTTCTTAAGTAAATCTCAATATTGCTTCAAAAAGGTAGCTATGCATATACAGTTTACAGACAGAATGTTAACATATTAAGCAAGAGTGTGACAACTTATCAGTGCTAAATGTGCCATAAAAAAACCCAGCATGTAAAATTCTTAGCTTTGACAAGTGACAACATATCTGGCAAAATGCATTGTAAACCAAATGTAATTTTTAGCTGCAGTAAATTTTAGACAATCAAAATGATGTTAAAATGTGTGCGTTTCTTACAGTCTAGAGGCTGCTTATTCTGATGGAGGAAAACACTGACAGCATCCTTCATGATCACTGAAAGAACTGTTCTCCTTTCTCCTGCCCTACACTGATCTATCTGATCGGTGCAGTGCAGGGGAGAAAGTCACCAGGACTTACACGGATGTTGCGCATCCTGTGTAGCTGAAAAAACTTCTGCAAGACTAGCCCTTGGACCTCTTTATGAAAAGAAGAACGACACTCCTGATATGTGAGGTGGCATGGATAGGGTCCCAATCAAACAAAGTTGTTGATTAGCCATTGAACCTTTCAGGTCATGTGATCAGTCACATTCCTGGAAGGAATTTCAAGATGTGGTAATGTATACGATGGATGAGTGTACATATATATATATATAAGTGTTTGTGTGTGTGGAGCTGCATGAGTATATAAGAGAGCTGTTGGTGTATGTAAGAAAGCTGTGTACAAGTATGTAGCAAAACAGTGCGTGTATGTAACAGAGGTGTGAGTGCATACTTCAAAGCTGTAGAAAAGCTATATGTGTTAGAACTGTGTTTGTGTATGGAGGAGAGTTGTGTGTGTATTTCGGAAAATTGCGTGTGTGATAGTAGTAGAGTTGTGTGTATGCAGGAGAGATGTGTGTATGTAGGAAAGAGGGTGGAAACTTATCAATGCTATAGGACCTATGCAAGAACCTAACATGATCAAATTTGACTCATGACAATACAGCTTTAAAAAATGCATTGGCAGCAATTGTACCGATCATCTACTTTCAATGAATTATCAGCAAATTGGTGAAAGTACACCTATTAAAAAAAAAATAACAGCCTCCTCCATATCCCCTCTAGCTGTCCTGTCCATCACCAAGATAGGTGCGTTTTCTGCCATTTTAGGTAGAAGTAATGTTCAACCAATTTGCTTCTAATTTAGACAAAGTAGTAGGAAAGTTTATCAAACAAACTCTACATATGAGCTCTATCTATTTTACAATACGTGTAATATGTATTCACAAAATGTCCATTTTCTATATGTGTGAACTTCACATCTTTTTTTTTTTTAGTAAGTTTTAGTGCATGATGAGGTGGTGTTTACCTATAGGATCCACCATCTCTTGGACTGGGCACCATTGATGGTATTTATTGGGCCCCACGTTCTTAAGTAAATCTCAATATTGCTTCAAAAAGGTAGCTATGCATATACAGTTTACAGACAGAATGTTAACATATTAAGCAAGAGTGTGACAACTTATCAGTGCTAAATGTGCCATAAAAAAACCCAGCATGTAAAATTCTTAGCTTTGACAAGTGACAACATATCTGGCAAAATGCATTGTAAACCAAATGTAATTTTTAGCTGCAGTAAATTTTAGACAATCAAAATGATGTTAAAATGTGTGCGTTTCTTACAGTCTAGAGGCTGCTTATTCTGATGGAGGAAAACACTGACAGCATCCTTCATGATCACTGAAAGAACTGTTCTCCTTTCTCCTGCCCTACACTGATCTATCTGATCGGTGCAGTGCAGGGGAGAAAGTCACCAGGACTTACACGGATGTTGCGCATCCTGTGTAGCTGAAAAAACTTCTGCAAGACTAGCCCTTGGACCTCTTTATGAAAAGAAGAACGACACTCCTGATATGTGAGGTGGCATGGATAGGGTCCCAATCAAACAAAGTTGTTGATTAGCCATTGAACCTTTCAGGTCATGTGATCAGTCACATTCCTGGAAGGAATTTCAAGATGTGGTAATGTATACGATGGATGAGTGTACATATATATATATATAAGTGTTTGTGTGTGTGGAGCTGCATGAGTATATAAGAGAGCTGTTGGTGTATGTAAGAAAGCTGTGTACAAGTATGTAGCAAAACAGTGCGTGTATGTAACAGAGGTGTGAGTGCATACTTCAAAGCTGTAGAAAAGCTATATGTGTTAGAACTGTGTTTGTGTATGGAGGAGAGTTGTGTGTGTATTTCGGAAAATTGCGTGTGTGATAGTAGTAGAGTTGTGTGTATGCAGGAGAGATGTGTGTATGTAGGAAAGAGGGTGGAAACTTATCAATGCTATAGGACCTATGCAAGAACCTAACATGATCAAATTTGACTCATGACAATACAGCTTTAAAAAATGCATTGGCAGCAATTGTACCGATCATCTACTTTCAATGAATTATCAGCAAATTGGTGAAAGTACACCTATTAAAAAAAAAATAACAGCCTCCTCCATATCCCCTCTAGCTGTCCTGTCCATCACCAAGATAGGTGCGTTTTCTGCCATTTTAGGTAGAAGTAATGTTCAACCAATTTGCTTCTAATTTAGACAAAGTAGTAGGAAAGTTTATCAAACAAACTCTACATATGAGCTCTATCTATTTTACAATACGTGTAATATGTATTCACAAAATGTCCATTTTCTATATGTGTGAACTTCACATCTTTTTTTTTTTTAGTAAGTTTTAGTGCATGATGAGGTGGTGTTTACCTATAGGATCCACCATCTCTTGGACTGGGCACCATTGATGGTATTTATTGGGCCCCACGTTCTTAAGTAAATCTCAATATTGCTTCAAAAAGGTAGCTATGCATATACAGTTTACAGACAGAATGTTAACATATTAAGCAAGAGTGTGACAACTTATCAGTGCTAAATGTGCCATAAAAAAACCCAGCATGTAAAATTCTTAGCTTTGACAAGTGACAACATATCTGGCAAAATGCATTGTAAACCAAATGTAATTTTTAGCTGCAGTAAATTTTAGACAATCAAAATGATGTTAAAATGTGTGCGTTTCTTACAGTCTAGAGGCTGCTTATTCTGATGGAGGAAAACACTGACAGCATCCTTCATGATCACTGAAAGAACTGTTCTCCTTTCTCCTGCCCTACACTGATCTATCTGATCGGTGCAGTGCAGGGGAGAAAGTCACCAGGACTTACACGGATGTTGCGCATCCTGTGTAGCTGAAAAAACTTCTGCAAGACTAGCCCTTGGACCTCTTTATGAAAAGAAGAACGACACTCCTGATATGTGAGGTGGCATGGATAGGGTCCCAATCAAACAAAGTTGTTGATTAGCCATTGAACCTTTCAGGTCATGTGATCAGTCACATTCCTGGAAGGAATTTCAAGATGTGGTAATGTATACGATGGATGAGTGTACATATATATATATATATATATATATATATATAAGTGTTTGTGTGTGTGGAGCTGCATGAGTATATAAGAGAGCTGTTGGTGTATGTAAGAAAGCTGTGTACAAGTATGTAGCAAAACAGTGCGTGTATGTAACAGAGGTGTGAGTGCATACTTCAAAGCTGTAGAAAAGCTATATGTGTTAGAACTGTGTTTGTGTATGGAGGAGAGTTGTGTGTGTATTTCGGAAAATTGCGTGTGTGATAGTAGTAGAGTTGTGTGTATGCAGGAGAGATGTGTGTATGTAGGAAAGAGGGTGGAAACTTATCAATACTATAGGACCTATGCAAGAACCTAACATGATCAAATTTGACTCATGACAATACAGCTTTAAAAAATGCATTGGCAGCAATTGTACCGATCATCTACTTTCAATGAATTATCAGCAAATTGGTGAAAGTACACCTATTAAAAAAAAAATAACAGCCTCCTCCATATCCCCTCTAGCTGTCCTGTCCATCACCAAGATAGGTGCGTTTTCTGCCATTTTAGGTAGAAGTAATGTTCAACCAATTTGCTTCTAATTTAGACAAAGTAGTAGGAAAGTTTATCAAACAAACTCTACATATGAGCTCTATCTATTTTACAATACGTGTAATATGTATTCACAAAATGTCCATTTTCTATATGTGTGAACTTCACATCTTTTTTTTTTTTAGTAAGTTTTAGTGCATGATGAGGTGGTGTTTACCTATAGGATCCACCATCTCTTGGACTGGGCACCATTGATGGTATTTATTGGGCCCCACGTTCTTAAGTAAATCTCAATATTGCTTCAAAAAGGTAGCTATGCATATACAGTTTACAGACAGAATGTTAACATATTAAGCAAGAGTGTGACAACTTATCAGTGCTAAATGTGCCATAAAAAAACCCAGCATGTAAAATTCTTAGCTTTGACAAGTGACAACATATCTGGCAAAATGCATTGTAAACCAAATGTAATTTTTAGCTGCAGTAAATTTTAGACAATCAAAATGATGTTAAAATGTGTGTGTTTCTTACAGTCTAGAGGCTGCTTATTCTGATGGAGGAAAACACTGACAGCATCCTTCATGATCACTGAAAGAACTGTTCTCCTTTCTCCTGCCCCACACTGATCTATCTGATCGGTGCAGTGCAGGGGAGAAAGTCACCAGGACTTGCACGGATGTTGCGCATCCTGTGTAGCTGAAAAAACTTCTGCAAGACTAGCCCTTGGACCTCTTTATGAAAAGAAGAACGACACTCCTGATATGTGAGGTGGCATGGATAGGGTCCCAATCAAACAAAGTTGTTGATTAGCCATTGAACCTTTCAGGTCATGTGATCAGTCACATTCCTGGAAGGAATTTCAAGATGTGGTAATGTATACGATGGATGAGTGTACATATATATATATATATATATAAGTGTTTGTGTGTGTGGAGCTGCATGAGTATATAAGAGAGCTGTTGGTGTATGTAAGAAAGCTGTGTACAAGTATGTAGCAAAACAGTGCGTGTATGTAACAGAGGTGTGAGTGCATACTTCAAAGCTGTAGAAAAGCTATATGTGTTAGAACTGTGTTTGTGTATGGAGGAGAGTTGTGTGTGTATTTCGGAAAATTGCGTGTGTGATAGTAGTAGAGTTGTGTGTATGCAGGAGAGATGTGTGTATGTAGGAAAGAGGGTGGAAACTTATCAATGCTATAGGACCTATGCAAGAACCTAACATGATCAAATTTGACTCATGACAATACAGCTTTAAAAAATGCATTGGCAGCAATTGTACCGATCATCTACTTTCAATGAATTATCAGCAAATTGGTGAAAGTACACCTATTAAAAAAAAAATAACAGCCTCCTCCATATCCCCTCTAGCTGTCCTGTCCATCACCAAGATAGGTGCGTTTTCTGCCATTTTAGGTAGAAGTAATGTTCAACCAATTTGCTTCTAATTTAGACAAAGTAGTAGGAAAGTTTATCAAACAAACTCTACATATGAGCTCTATCTATTTTACAATACGTGTAATATGTATTCACAAAATGTCCATTTTCTATATGTGTGAACTTCACATCTTTTTTTTTTTTAGTAAGTTTTAGTGCATGATGAGGTGGTGTTTACCTATAGGATCCACCATCTCTTGGACTGGGCACCATTGATGGTATTTATTGGGCCCCACGTTCTTAAGTAAATCTCAATATTGCTTCAAAAAGGTAGCTATGCATATACAGTTTACAGACAGAATGTTAACATATTAAGCAAGAGTGTGACAACTTATCAGTGCTAAATGTGCCATAAAAAAACCCAGCATGTAAAATTCTTAGCTTTGACAAGTGACAACATATCTGGCAAAATGCATTGTAAACCAAATGTAATTTTTAGCTGCAGTAAATTTTAGACAATCAAAATGATGTTAAAATGTGTGCGTTTCTTACAGTCTAGAGGCTGCTTATTCTGATGGAGGAAAACACTGACAGCATCCTTCATGATCACTGAAAGAACTGTTCTCCTTTCTCCTGCCCTACACTGATCTATCTGATCGGTGCAGTGCAGGGGAGAAAGTCACCAGGACTTACACGGATGTTGCGCATCCTGTGTAGCTGAAAAAACTTCTGCAAGACTAGCCCTTGGACCTCTTTATGAAAAGAAGAACGACACTCCTGATATGTGAGGTGGCATGGATAGGGTCCCAATCAAACAAAGTTGTTGATTAGCCATTGAACCTTTCAGGTCATGTGATCAGTCACATTCCTGGAAGGAATTTCAAGATGTGGTAATGTATACGATGGATGAGTGTACATATATATATATATAAGTGTTTGTGTGTGTGGAGCTGCATGAGTATATAAGAGAGCTGTTGGTGTATGTAAGAAAGCTGTGTACAAGTATGTAGCAAAACAGTGCGTGTATGTAACAGAGGTGTGAGTGCATACTTCAAAGCTGTAGAAAAGCTATATGTGTTAGAACTGTGTTTGTGTATGGAGGAGAGTTGTGTGTGTATTTCGGAAAATTGCGTGTGTGATAGTAGTAGAGTTGTGTGTATGCAGGAGAGATGTGTGTATGTAGGAAAGAGGGTGGAAACTTATCAATACTATAGGACCTATGCAAGAACCTAACATGATCAAATTTGACTCATGACAATACAGCTTTAAAAAATGCATTGGCAGCAATTGTACCGATCATCTACTTTCAATGAATTATCAGCAAATTGGTGAAAGTACACCTATTAAAAAAAAAATAACAGCCTCCTCCATATCCCCTCTAGCTGTCCTGTCCATCACCAAGATAGGTGCGTTTTCTGCCATTTTAGGTAGAAGTAATGTTCAACCAATTTGCTTCTAATTTAGACAAAGTAGTAGGAAAGTTTATCAAACAAACTCTACATATGAGCTCTATCTATTTTACAATACGTGTAATATGTATTCACAAAATGTCCATTTTCTATATGTGTGCACTTCACATCTTTTTTTTTTTTAGTAAGTTTTAGTGCATGATGAGGTGGTGTTTACCTATAGGATCCACCATCTCTTGGACTGGGCACCATTGATGGTATTTATTGGGCCCCACGTTCTTAAGTAAATCTCAATATTGCTTCAAAAAGGTAGCTATGCATATACAGTTTACAGACAGAATGTTAACATATTAAGCAAGAGTGTGACAACTTATCAGTGCTAAATGTGCCATAAAAAAACCCAGCATGTAAAATTCTTAGCTTTGACAAGTGACAACATATCTGGCAAAATGCATTGTAAACCAAATGTAATTTTTAGCTGCAGTAAATTTTAGACAATCAAAATGATGTTAAAATGTGTGTGTTTCTTACAGTCTAGAGGCTGCTTATTCTGATGGAGGAAAACACTGACAGCATCCTTCATGATCACTGAAAGAACTGTTCTCCTTTCTCCTGCCCCACACTGATCTATCTGATCGGTGCAGTGCAGGGGAGAAAGTCACCAGGACTTGCACGGATGTTGCGCATCCTGTGTAGCTGAAAAAACTTCTGCAAGACTAGCCCTTGGACCTCTTTATGAAAAGAAGAACGACACTCCTGATATGTGAGGTGGCATGGATAGGGTCCCAATCAAACAAAGTTGTTGATTAGCCATTGAACCTTTCAGGTCATGTGATCAGTCACATTCCTGGAAGGAATTTCAAGATGTGGTAATGTATACGATGGATGAGTGTACATATATATATATATATATATATAAGTGTTTGTGTGTGTGGAGCTGCATGAGTATATAAGAGAGCTGTTGGTGTATGTAAGAAAGCTGTGTACAAGTATGTAGCAAAACAGTGCGTGTATGTAACAGAGGTGTGAGTGCATACTTCAAAGCTGTAGAAAAGCTATATGTGTTAGAACTGTGTTTGTGTATCGAGGAGAGTTGTGTGTGTATTTCGGAAAATTGCGTGTGTGATAGTAGTAGAGTTGTGTGTATGCAGGAGAGATGTGTGTATGTAGGAAAGAGGGTGGAAACTTATCAATGCTATAGGACCTATGCAAGAACCTAACATGATCAAATTTGACTCATGACAATACAGCTTTAAAAAATGCATTGGCAGCAATTGTACCGATCATCTACTTTCAATGAATTATCAGCAAATTGGTGAAAGTACACCTATTAAAAAAAAAATAACAGCCTCCTCCATATCCCCTCTAGCTGTCCTGTCCATCACCAAGATAGGTGCGTTTTCTGCCATTTTAGGTAGAAGTAATGTTCAACCAATTTGCTTCTAATTTAGACAAAGTAGTAGGAAAGTTTATCAAACAAACTCTACATATGAGCTCTATCTATTTTACAATACGTGTAATATGTATTCACAAAATGTCCATTTTCTATATGTGTGAACTTCACATCTTTTTTTTTTTTAGTAAGTTTTAGTGCATGATGAGGTGGTGTTTACCTATAGGATCCACCATCTCTTGGACTGGGCACCATTGATGGTATTTATTGGGCCCCACGTTCTTAAGTAAATCTCAATATTGCTTCAAAAAGGTAGCTATGCATATACAGTTTACAGACAGAATGTTAACATATTAAGCAAGAGTGTGACAACTTATCAGTGCTAAATGTGCCATAAAAAAACCCAGCATGTAAAATTCTTAGCTTTGACAAGTGACAACATATCTGGCAAAATGCATTGTAAACCAAATGTAATTTTTAGCTGCAGTAAATTTTAGACAATCAAAATGATGTTAAAATGTGTGCGTTTCTTACAGTCTAGAGGCTGCTTATTCTGATGGAGGAAAACACTGACAGCATCCTTCATGATCACTGAAAGAACTGTTCTCCTTTCTCCTGCCCTACACTGATCTATCTGATCGGTGCAGTGCAGGGGAGAAAGTCACCAGGACTTACACGGATGTTGCGCATCCTGTGTAGCTGAAAAAACTTCTGCAAGACTAGCCCTTGGACCTCTTTATGAAAAGAAGAACGACACTCCTGATATGTGAGGTGGCATGGATAGGGTCCCAATCAAACAAAGTTGTTGATTAGCCATTGAACCTTTCAGGTCATGTGATCAGTCACATTCCTGGAAGGAATTTCAAGATGTGGTAATGTATACGATGGATGAGTGTACATATATATATATATATATATATATATATATAAGTGTTTGTGTGTGTGGAGCTGCATGAGTATATAAGAGAGCTGTTGGTGTATGTAAGAAAGCTGTGTACAAGTATGTAGCAAAACAGTGCGTGTATGTAACAGAGGTGTGAGTGCATACTTCAAAGCTGTAGAAAAGCTATATGTGTTAGAACTGTGTTTGTGTATGGAGGAGAGTTGTGTGTGTATTTCGGAAAATTGCGTGTGTGATAGTAGTAGAGTTGTGTGTATGCAGGAGAGATGTGTGTATGTAGGAAAGAGGGTGGAAACTTATCAATGCTATAGGACCTATGCAAGAACCTAACATGATCAAGTTTGACTCATGACAATACAGCTTTAAAAAATGCATTGGCAGCAATTGTACCGATCATCTACTTTCAATGAATTATCAGCAAATTGGTGAAAGTACACCTATTAAAAAAAAAATAACAGCCTCCTCCATATCCCCTCTAGCTGTCCTGTCCATCACCAAGATAGGTGCGTTTTCTGCCATTTTAGGTAGAAGTAATGTTCAACCAATTTGCTTCTAATTTAGACAAAGTAGTAGGAAAGTTTATCAAACAAACTCTACATATGAGCTCTATCTATTTTACAATACGTGTAATATGTATTCACAAAATGTCCATTTTCTATATGTGTGAACTTCACATCTTTTTTTTTTTTAGTAAGTTTTAGTGCATGATGAGGTGGTGTTTACCTATAGGATCCACCATCTCTTGGACTGGGCACCATTGATGGTATTTATTGGGCCCCACGTTCTTAAGTAAATCTCAATATTGCTTCAAAAAGGTAGCTATGCATATACAGTTTACAGACAGAATGTTAACATATTAAGCAAGAGTGTGACAACTTATCAGTGCTAAATGTGCCATAAAAAAACCCAGCATGTAAAATTCTTAGCTTTGACAAGTGACAACATATCTGGCAAAATGCATTGTAAACCAAATGTAATTTTTAGCTGCAGTAAATTTTAGACAATCAAAATGATGTTAAAATGTGTGCGTTTCTTACAGTCTAGAGGCTGCTTATTCTGATGGAGGAAAACACTGACAGCATCCTTCATGATCACTGAAAGAACTGTTCTCCTTTCTCCTGCCCTACACTGATCTATCTGATCGGTGCAGTGCAGGGGAGAAAGTCACCAGGACTTACACGGATGTTGCGCATCCTGTGTAGCTGAAAAAACTTCTGCAAGACTAGCCCTTGGACCTCTTTATGAAAAGAAGAACGACACTCCTGATATGTGAGGTGGCATGGATAGGGTCCCAATCAAACAAAAGTTGTTGATTAGCCATTGAACCTTTCAGGTCATGTGATCAGTCACATTCCTGGAAGGAATTTCAAGATGTGGTAATGTATACGATGGATGAGTGTACATATATATATATATATATATATATATATAAGTGTTTGTGTGTGTGGAGCTGCATGAGTATATAAGAGAGCTGTTGGTGTATGTAAGAAAGCTGTGTACAAGTATGTAGCAAAACAGTGCGTGTATGTAACAGAGGTGTGAGTGCATACTTCAAAGCTGTAGAAAAGCTATATGTGTTAGAACTGTGTTTGTGTATGGAGGAGAGTTGTGTGTGTTTTTCGGAAAATTGCGTGTGTGATAGTAGTAGAGTTGTGTGTATGCAGGAGAGATGTGTGTATGTAGGAAAGAGGGTGGAAACTTATCAATGCTATAGGACCTATGCAAGAACCTAACATGATCAAGTTTGACTCATGACAATACAGCTTTAAAAAATGCATTGGCAGCAATTGTACCGATCATCTACTTTCAATGAATTATCAGCAAATTGGTGAAAGTACACCTATTAAAAAAAAAATAACAGCCTCCTCCATATCCCCTCTAGCTGTCCTGTCCATCACCAAGATAGGTGCGTTTTCTGCCATTTTAGGTAGAAGTAATGTTCAACCAATTTGCTTCTAATTTAGACAAAGTAGTAGGAAAGTTTATCAAACAAACTCTACATATGAGCTCTATCTATTTTACAATACGTGTAATATGTATTCACAAAATGTCCATTTTCTATATGTGTGAACTTCACATCTTTTTTTTTTTTAGTAAGTTTTAGTGCATGATGAGGTGGTGTTTACCTATAGGATCCACCATCTCTTGGACTGGGCACCATTGATGGTATTTATTGGGCCCCACGTTCTTAAGTAAATCTCAATATTGCTTCAAAAAGGTAGCTATGCATATACAGTTTACAGACAGAATGTTAACATATTAAGCAAGAGTGTGACAACTTATCAGTGCTAAATGTGCCATAAAAAAACCCAGCATGTAAAATTCTTAGCTTTGACAAGTGACAACATATCTGGCAAAATGCATTGTAAACCAAATGTAATTTTTAGCTGCAGTAAATTTTAGACAATCAAAATGATGTTAAAATGTGTGCGTTTCTTACAGTCTAGAGGCTGCTTATTCTGATGGAGGAAAACACTGACAGCATCCTTCATGATCACTGAAAGAACTGTTCTCCTTTCTCCTGCCCTACACTGATCTATCTGATCGGTGCAGTGCAGGGGAGAAAGTCACCAGGACTTACACGGATGTTGCGCATCCTGTGTAGCTGAAAAAACTTCTGCAAGACTAGCCCTTGGACCTCTTTATGAAAAGAAGAACGACACTCCTGATATGTGAGGTGGCATGGATAGGGTCCCAATCAAACAAAAGTTGTTGATTAGCCATTGAACCTTTCAGGTCATGTGATCAGTCACATTCCTGGAAGGAATTTCAAGATGTGGTAATGTATACGATGGATGAGTGTACATATATATATATATATATATATATATATATATAAGTGTTTGTGTGTGTGGAGCTGCATGAGTATATAAGAGAGCTGTTGGTGTATGTAAGAAAGCTGTGTACAAGTATGTAGCAAAACAGTGCGTGTATGTAACAGAGGTGTGAGTGCATACTTCAAAGCTGTAGAAAAGCTATATGTGTTAGAACTGTGTTTGTGTATCGAGGAGAGTTGTGTGTGTATTTCGGAAAATTGCGTGTGTGATAGTAGTAGAGTTGTGTGTATGCAGGAGAGATGTGTGTATGTAGGAAAGAGGGTGGAAACTTATCAATGCTATAGGACCTATGCAAGAACCTAACATGATCAAATTTGACTCATGACAATACAGCTTTAAAAAATGCATTGGCAGCAATTGTACCGATCATCTACTTTCAATGAATTATCAGCAAATTGGTGAAAGTACACCTATTAAAAAAAAAATAACAGCCTCCTCCATATCCCCTCTAGCTGTCCTGTCCATCACCAAGATAGGTGCGTTTTCTGCCATTTTAGGTAGAAGTAATGTTCAACCAATTTGCTTCTAATTTAGACAAAGTAGTAGGAAAGTTTATCAAACAAACTCTACATATGAGCTCTATCTATTTTACAATACGTGTAATATGTATTCACAAAATGTCCATTTTCTATATGTGTGAACTTCACATCTTTTTTTTTTTTAGTAAGTTTTAGTGCATGATGAGGTGGTGTTTACCTATAGGATCCACCATCTCTTGGACTGGGCACCATTGATGGTATTTATTGGGCCCCACGTTCTTAAGTAAATCTCAATATTGCTTCAAAAAGGTAGCTATGCATATACAGTTTACAGACAGAATGTTAACATATTAAGCAAGAGTGTGACAACTTATCAGTGCTAAATGTGCCATAAAAAAACCCAGCATGTAAAATTCTTAGCTTTGACAAGTGACAACATATCTGGCAAAATGCATTGTAAACCAAATGTAATTTTTAGCTGCAGTAAATTTTAGACAATCAAAATGATGTTAAAATGTGTGCGTTTCTTACAGTCTAGAGGCTGCTTATTCTGATGGAGGAAAACACTGACAGCATCCTTCATGATCACTGAAAGAACTGTTCTCCTTTCTCCTGCCCTACACTGATCTATCTGATCGGTGCAGTGCAGGGGAGAAAGTCACCAGGACTTACACGGATGTTGCGCATCCTGTGTAGCTGAAAAAACTTCTGCAAGACTAGCCCTTGGACCTCTTTATGAAAAGAAGAACGACACTCCTGATATGTGAGGTGGCATGGATAGGGTCCCAATCAAACAAAGTTGTTGATTAGCCATTGAACCTTTCAGGTCATGTGATCAGTCACATTCCTGGAAGGAATTTCAAGATGTGGTAATGTATACGATGGATGAGTGTACATATATATATATATATATATATATATATATAAGTGTTTGTGTGTGTGGAGCTGCATGAGTATATAAGAGAGCTGTTGGTGTATGTAAGAAAGCTGTGTACAAGTATGTAGCAAAACAGTGCGTGTATGTAACAGAGGTGTGAGTGCATACTTCAAAGCTGTAGAAAAGCTATATGTGTTAGAACTGTGTTTGTGTATCGAGGAGAGTTGTGTGTGTATTTCGGAAAATTGCGTGTGTGATAGTAGTAGAGTTGTGTGTATGCAGGAGAGATGTGTGTATGTAGGAAAGAGGGTGGAAACTTATCAATGCTATAGGACCTATGCAAGAACCTAACATGATCAAATTTGACTCATGACAATACAGCTTTAAAAAATGCATTGGCAGCAATTGTACCGATCATCTACTTTCAATGAATTATCAGCAAATTGGTGAAAGTACACCTATTAAAAAAAAAATAACAGCCTCCTCCATATCCCCTCTAGCTGTCCTGTCCATCACCAAGATAGGTGCGTTTTCTGCCATTTTAGGTAGAAGTAATGTTCAACCAATTTGCTTCTAATTTAGACAAAGTAGTAGGAAAGTTTATCAAACAAACTCTACATATGAGCTCTATCTATTTTACAATACGTGTAATATGTATTCACAAAATGTCCATTTTCTATATGTGTGAACTTCACATCTTTTTTTTTTTTAGTAAGTTTTAGTGCATGATGAGGTGGTGTTTACCTATAGGATCCACCATCTCTTGGACTGGGCACCATTGATGGTATTTATTGGGCCCCACGTTCTTAAGTAAATCTCAATATTGCTTCAAAAAGGTAGCTATGCATATACAGTTTACAGACAGAATGTTAACATATTAAGCAAGAGTGTGACAACTTATCAGTGCTAAATGTGCCATAAAAAAACCCAGCATGTAAAATTCTTAGCTTTGACAAGTGACAACATATCTGGCAAAATGCATTGTAAACCAAATGTAATTTTTAGCTGCAGTAAATTTTAGACAATCAAAATGATGTTAAAATGTGTGCGTTTCTTACAGTCTAGAGGCTGCTTATTCTGATGGAGGAAAACACTGACAGCATCCTTCATGATCACTGAAAGAACTGTTCTCCTTTCTCCTGCCCTACACTGATCTATCTGATCGGTGCAGTGCAGGGGAGAAAGTCACCAGGACTTACACGGATGTTGCGCATCCTGTGTAGCTGAAAAAACTTCTGCAAGACTAGCCCTTGGACCTCTTTATGAAAAGAAGAACGACACTCCTGATATGTGAGGTGGCATGGATAGGGTCCCAATCAAACAAAGTTGTTGATTAGCCATTGAACCTTTCAGGTCATGTGATCAGTCACATTCCTGGAAGGAATTTCAAGATGTGGTAATGTATACGATGGATGAGTGTACATATATATATATATATATATATATATATATAAGTGTTTGTGTGTGTGGAGCTGCATGAGTATATAAGAGAGCTGTTGGTGTATGTAAGAAAGCTGTGTACAAGTATGTAGCAAAACAGTGCGTGTATGTAACAGAGGTGTGAGTGCATACTTCAAAGCTGTAGAAAAGCTATATGTGTTAGAACTGTGTTTGTGTATGGAGGAGAGTTGTGTGTGTATTTCGGAAAATTGCGTGTGTGATAGTAGTAGAGTTGTGTGTATGCAGGAGAGATGTGTGTATGTAGGAAAGAGGGTGGAAACTTATCAATGCTATAGGACCTATGCAAGAACCTAACATGATCAAGTTTGACTCATGACAATACAGCTTTAAAAAATGCATTGGCAGCAATTGTACCGATCATCTACTTTCAATGAATTATCAGCAAATTGGTGAAAGTACACCTATTAAAAAAAAAATAACAGCCTCCTCCATATCCCCTCTAGCTGTCCTGTCCATCACCAAGATAGGTGCGTTTTCTGCCATTTTAGGTAGAAGTAATGTTCAACCAATTTGCTTCTAATTTAGACAAAGTAGTAGGAAAGTTTATCAAACAAACTCTACATATGAGCTCTATCTATTTTACAATACGTGTAATATGTATTCACAAAATGTCCATTTTCTATATGTGTGAACTTCACATCTTTTTTTTTTTTAGTAAGTTTTAGTGCATGATGAGGTGGTGTTTACCTATAGGATCCACCATCTCTTGGACTGGGCACCATTGATGGTATTTATTGGGCCCCACGTTCTTAAGTAAATCTCAATATTGCTTCAAAAAGGTAGCTATGCATATACAGTTTACAGACAGAATGTTAACATATTAAGCAAGAGTGTGACAACTTATCAGTGCTAAATGTGCCATAAAAAAACCCAGCATGTAAAATTCTTAGCTTTGACAAGTGACAACATATCTGGCAAAATGCATTGTAAACCAAATGTAATTTTTAGCTGCAGTAAATTTTAGACAATCAAA